>NC_133526.1:48948089-49228089 GCF_048544455.1 Silene latifolia | reverse complement strand
GATCCACCGCAATTCCCTAAAAGAAACGCGGAATTCTTTCTTCTGCCTATTTTCAGATTTTTCCGTGATTTCTTTCCAAAGTTTGAGTCATTCCATAACTCTTCATATTTTTTAGTATAAATAGGGACCTTCGTTCCACATATTTTTCACGCGAGTGTCCCCCCTTCTCTTCTCCCTTTGCATTCTAAGGCCGTGCTCTAAGCATTCGACGCCTACGTGCTTGATCAACCGACCACGTAAGCTCAGATCATTCTGAGTTCCAGTCACGTTGCATGTCCGACTAATTTGACCACTATACATCAATCAATTTAATCTAAATATTCTAACGAGGGCACTTTCTACATACATTCGAGTCGAGCAATCACTAAACGTTAACTTAGTTAATCTCGTTTCGTCAAACATGTAAGTCTGAGGGTGTAAATCTCATTCTTTTTATTGTATTTTTATTATTGTACTAATTATTGTAAGGTTTACGTCAAAAGTATGCTTAAAACCGTCTTTAAAAACCTTTTTATTAAACCGTTTTTACGGATTAGCAGTAACACGACGTCGAGAAGAAACGCAGCAACAGCTGCGCCTCTTCGAAGAGTCGCAGCATCTGCTGCGCTTCTTCTGGAGGCTGCCGTTATTCCTGCTCTTCTTCTTCTTCCTCGGTTCTCTGTTATTTCGTTCTTTTTGCCTTGTTTTTCTTATTTTCTTCTTTTTCTTCGTACATAAATAATTTTAATACGTTCATAATAATTATCATGTTTTATTTCACGGCTTAAATCCCTAATAATCCATATTTGCGGGTTTTCGTCATTAAATAAAACCCGGATTTTAGAGACTCGGTTTGTTCATATCAAGTCTCTGGAATTCGTCTTTTGTACATATTTTTACCGCTTATTTCCAGTTTACCACGTCTTTCCAGTTCGTTCCCGTCTTCGTAGTTTAACCTAATTCGTTCTAATTCGTTTATAATTTGTTCTAAACCGTTTTATTCCATTTTCATTCGTGTTTATCGCTTTTATGACGGTTTTGTATGTAATTAATATGTTAAATAATCTTCACTCGAGTCAAATATCAATAATCAATCGTTAAACACACCAATAAACGTGAACAACCCGCAGTTCTGACTTCACAGCCAGAACTCACCTCAGGAACAGACGCAGTGAGAGTTGCGCCTCTTCCAAGGGACGCAACAATGTTGCGCCTGTTCCGGGATGAGTTCTGTCCCTGAATTTCCGTTCTCGCTTTGACCTAATCTTTTAGTTACGTAATTAATTGACTATTAGCTGTAATATCACCCTTAATCTGTCCATATTTTCTAACTTTTTTATTTTCCTTTGTTTTCCCAAATTGTCCGTCTTAAGTATATTTTTGACGTAAATCAATTAATCCATTGTAATTTATTTATTGTAATTTCCGTTATCGTTATTTATTGCATTTATTATGGATGTTTATTCGTTTTTTCACATGTAATCAATTCTAAACCCTAATTCGACATTAATAAGTGCTAATTATTTGTTCACCGACTTAGTTTAATTCACATGCTAGGATCAAAACGATGGATGTTGCATTGCATGCATATAACCGACAACATATCAAATACGAACGATTTCCATAATCATTAGTAGAGGCCGCTATCGAGGAGGGAGAGATTAGGTGTTCAGTAAAAGGACTTCCTAATACGTACCCTCACCCCTTACTCCAGATCTCTGTGAACATCCGTGTTCATTGGCATCCACGAGAGTCATTTCTAGACATAGAATGCGAAGGGTAACGAGTTCTTAGTGTTCATGTCATTACTTTGTGTCTTGACATGACATGAGGTATTCGAACGGTTCCAATTTCCCATAAAAATTGGTGGCGACTCCACAAACGCAAAAGCTTGTCCCAAGCGCCCCCGTGGCCCCCCGTGTCCACAGTTTGGCGACTCCGCTGAGGATCATACACTTATGTGTTACCCAGGGTGAAACTTGAATAAGGTTAGGGAATAGTTTATATGAGACAGTTGTCGGTTTTCATTACTCGACCTTCTTAGGTCGTTTTATTCGGCCTTCATAGGCCCAACCCAACCCTTTCGACCAATCGTCTCGTCTGGACGGTCCAAATTCTTATCTGGGCCTAAAGATAGATAGTGTTGGAGTATGTGTCCTCAACAATAGTGCGATCACATGTTTAAATCTCAAATTAAGAATACGAAAGGGATGATAAATTAAATAGTCAACTGATCAACATTAATCGGTAATGATTGGCTTGCTAGAGTTTGACGTTACTGTCGTTGGACGGTGGTGGTCAGTTGATCCCTTAAGGTCACACCTATAGGATGATGCCCTAGTCAGTAAAGTTAATTAGTTGTATATTGATACAAGTTAATTAATTCCTTAAATAAGAACAATTTATATTTATGAGAGGAAATATGTATCTTATTGTAATTCGATTAAATAAGATTCAATTTAGTGAATTAATATATTAATTTACTAAATTATGTTGAGGTTTTATAAATATTTCGAGGTAGAGGTAATTAGTTATTTACATTTACAAGAGGTTGTAAATTTAACTAACTAGCTATTATGGGACTCATTATATGTTGATATAATGATAAAATATTACTCAATAAGTTGAGTGAATATATGTTTATTAATTTGTCACATAATTGTTGTATGATCAAATTAATATTTAATTATGTAAGATAATTAAACATAAGACTATTAAGCATTTGTGGGAAAAATATTATAAGACAAAAATGGACCCATATACACTCAAGTGCACCGTCCAAAAGGTGAGCATGCTTGAGTTTTTGGTTTTGTCATTTTGTTGTTGGAAAGATGCTCCAACATCTTATGACATGCTTTAATCATAGCCTACTACCAACACACAAAATCATATTGCATAAGACAAATTGAGAAGACCAAAATGCTCTACATAAGAGCATTTTTGACGGTACATGCAAGATGGATGAGAATAATTTGTTCTTCTCATTTTTACTCTACTATCTCTCATAACATCATACATGCAAAATCCCTCTCTCATACTTATTTCTCTTTCTCTAAAACTTGAGAAGTTTTTATTGAAATTGTTCAAAAATACTACTAATATTATTAATGTAATATATGAGTATTAGTAGTCATTTTTAAGGTAAATTACTAAATAAATATCTAGCAAATATTATTTAGTAGTGATAAGGGCTAATCTTGGGTGCATCTCTTGAGGAGGGTTTCTACATTTGAGACCAAGGATGGAAGATCTTCCATTGACATTTAAGCTCAAGAACAAGTGAAGGTAGGAGACCTTACTTGTGCCCATTTCGAACCATATATATATATATATATATATATATATATATATATATATATATAGAGAGAGAGAGAGAGAGAGAGAGGTAAGATCTAATGAGTCCTCTTCTCAAATTGAGTCCATAAGTCCCTCTAAGGGCCTTTGGATGAACTCAATGAATGGTTGAGATGCATTTGATTAAGGGCTATTAAAAAGAAAAGGAAAAAAATGTGGATGGTTGGATTGAGATGGGTGGTTGAGATCGAAAATTACCAAAAAAAATTACCACTAATCAAATTTCTATACACTAATTAATTTTTCTTTCTCTCTCTAGCCCCTAATTAATCAGTTTTGAGTTTAAGATTTCAGAAGTGTAAACGTAATGTTGTATGAGTTTTACAAGTGTAAATGTGATATTTTACGAGTGTATGAGTTTTACAAGTGTAAATGTGATATTTTACGAGTGTAAATGTAACATTTTAAGAGTGTACATTTGATTTTTTGTGACGGAAATTTTGAATTTATATAATTTTAACATTTTACAAGTGTAAATGTGAAGTTTTACGAGTGTAAATGTAACATTTTTAAGAGTGTAAATTTGATTTTTTGTGACGGAAATTTTGAATTTATATAATTTTAACACTTTACAAGTGTAAATGTGAAGTTTTACGAGTGTAAATGTAACATTTTCAGAGTATAAAATTTATTTTTTGTGACGGAAATTTTGGATTTATATAATTTTAACACATTACAAGTGTAAATGTGAAGTTTTACGAGTGTAAATGTAACATTTTTAGAGTGTAAAATTTATTTTTGGTGACGGAAATTTTGAATTTATATAATTTTAACATTTTACAAGTGTAAATGTGATGTTTTACGAGTGTAAATGTAACATTTTAAGAGTGTACATTTGATTTTTTGTGACGGAAATTTTGAATTTATATAATTTTAACATATTACAAGTGTAAATGTGATATTTTTCGAGTGTAAATGTAATATTTTAAGAGTGTAAATTTGATTTATTTGTGACAGAAATTTTGAATTTATATAATTTTAACATTTTACAAGTGTAAATCTGATGTTTTCCGAGTGTAAATGTAGTATTTTAAGTGTAAATTTGAAGGTTTAAGAGTGTAAATTTGGTCCTTTGAGTGTGACTTTGGTCCTTTATAAGTGTAACTTTGGTCCTTTTACAATTAAAACTTTAGTCCGACTCCCAACAAACACCACCAACGCCGTCCTCCACCATCAACTCATATCCACGAAAATATGAGTCCAAATATATATAAATTTAACGAGTGTAAATGTTCAGATATACGAGTGTAAATGTAAATAAATATGAGTGTAAATGTTAAGAAATATGAGTGTAAATGTACACAAATACAAGTGTAAATGTTAAGATTTATGAGTGTAAATGTAAAGAAATATGAGTGTAAATGTTAAGAAATATGAGTGTAAATTTAAAGAAATATGAGTGTAAATGTTAAGAAATATGAGTGTAAATCTGAAAAATGCGTGTAAATGTAAAGAAATACGAGTGTAAATGTACAGAAATATGAGTGTAAATGTGAAGAAAAACCAGTGTAAATGTAAAAAAATCTACTATATATTTATCAGATCTAAAAGTGTAAATACTAAAACTAAATCTGAAAAAACCGACTGCAAATACGAGTGTAAATGTAAAGTGTAAATGTGAAGAAAAACCGAGTGTAAATGTAAAGAAATACAAGTGTAAATGTAAGTAAATACGAGTGTAAATGTAAAGTGATACGTGTGTAAATGTAAAGAAATATGAGTGTAAATGTAAAGAAATATGAGTATAAATGTAAAATATGAGTGTAAATGTAATGAAATACGAGTGTAAATGTAAAGAATAATGAGTGTAAATGTACAGATATACAAGTGTAAGTGTAAAGAAATGTGAGTGTAAATGTAAATACAAGTGTAAATGTAAATAAATGTGAGTGTAAATGTAAACAAATAAAAGTGTAAATGTAAAGAATGTGAGTGTAAATGTAAACAAATACAAGTGTAAATGTAAGGAAATGTGAGTGTAAATGTAAATAAATACGAGTGTAAATGTAAAGAATATGAGTGTAAATCTAATAAATATGAGTGTAAATTTAAAGAAAGACCAGATCTGAAAAATGAAAAAGGAACCCAACAAAACCAGATCTGGAAAAAATATATAACAAGACGATTTTTTATAAGACGAGATTTGAAAATTTATAAAACAAACACCCACCTTTTTATGTTATTAAAACACCACTTTCTCAAAAAAAAAAACAAAAAAAAAAGTAACAAGTCACGACAACAAACACAAACAATAAAAGAAACCATTACAAACACACACAAACCCATCAACCTACCACCAACCTTTAAATAAAAAAAAAAAAAAAGAAGAAGAATAAAACAACTGAACACGAAATCAACTTCAAACCATTATAAACTACCACCAACCTTTATGTATAATAATAATAAAAAAAAAAGAAAAAAAAAGAAAGAAAAGCACGAACACTGAACATCTACATCAAATAGAACAAAATACATCAAAAATCAACAAATTAACGTTTTTTTTTAAAAAACAAATCAGTTTCAAAAAAATAAAAACTCAGATTTAGATTTAGAAATACGAGGTGACAGTGGCGGCCATGCTCAGATCTGGCCGAGGAGGTAGGTGTTTATGGGTGACGGAAATAGAGGAAGAGAGGAGGGAGTGGTTGTGATGTGCGTGGTGGTCTGGGAGTAGGTACGTGGTGGTGGGTTGTGGGTTGGAGGGTAGGGGTACGGTGGTGGTTGAAAGGGTAGGCGAGGGTTGAAGTGGTGGTTTTTTTGTTGGTGATTGATGATGTTGTTGGTGGCAGAGGTGGTGGATTTGTGGTGGTGTGCGTGGTGGTGGTGGATTGTGAAGGGAGGTGAGGGTGCGGTTGGTGGCAGAGAGGACGTGGTGGGTCATGGCTACGGTGGTGGGGGAGGTTGGAGGAGGGGTGGTCGTGTGGATAGTCGGGGTCGGGGTCGGGGTTGGGGTTGGGCTGTGGTGGGTGAGTGAGTGAGGAAGAGAGGTGGGTGGGTGAGTGAGGAAGAGAGGAGGGAAATATTTTTTGGGTTTTTTTGATTTATTTGTTTTTTAGAGAGAGGAGAGGATTGATATTTGTGTGATAGGAGAGAGAAGTGAGTGGAAAAAGAAGGTTTTTATAGTGAAATTAGGGTTGGATTAGTGATGGTAGTGAGGGAAACTAATTAATTAGCATCAATCCCTTCATTTTAGCCTTAATTCCTTGTTTTCCTCTTCAATCTCAACCATTCATCCCATCTTTTTAAGGGCTCTAAATGGGACTTATGGACTCAATGAAAAGGGATGGACTCACTTGATCCTTCCTCTCTCTCTCTCTCTCTCTCTCTCTCTCTCTATATATATATATATATATATATATATATATATATATATATATATATATATATATATATATATATATATAAGAGAGAGAGTTTTTCGAGCGATCCGAGAGCGTCCACATCATCAAAAATTAATTTAGGAAACTATCATAAATAATAATTTTTGATGTAAAAAATAAAGTGGAGAATCTTTTAATTATTATAATATATATATATATGTATTTCCTAAATTATATTCAAGTGATATTTCCAATTTTTATATCAAACTTTTACATTTCACTTGCCAAAAAAGTATCGTTAAAAAATTATTAAAATAATATAATTAGCTTCGTGGTAAAAAAAATGCTATCCTTAGAGTATAGATTTCATATTATTTGCACATATTAAAACTTCTTAGTATGTGAAAATAACGTAGGTGTGATGAATATACTACATATAAATAGTAGAATTGTCCCACATCGAAAGATTAGTATAAGGTGATGTGATCCTATGATTATAAATAGGAGGCATATTTGGAATTTATGTATCCACCCAAAATTTCTTGAGTCTCATAAATATTGTTTTAAAGAGCTCTTAAGATTTTCTATCATTATCTACGATATGATATAAAAAATAAAATGGAAATCGTTGGGAACTACCCGAGAAAGAGTTAAGAACTTGAACAAGAAAATCAAAAAATACAAAACTAAAGGTTTTACTAATGGCAGTCTTCTGACACAGTACAAAACTAAAAATTTTACTAATGGTTGTCTTCTAAATGCAGTAATAGAGCGTTAATGAGTCGTTATATGTACGATGTAGAGATCCCTATCTAATGATCGAGACTAAATGGTTTTACCTTCAAAGAAAAATATATATACAATAGTGGTTTTTTTAAGAAGAGACATGTACTTCTTGGTATGTTATATCTTTCACACTGAAAAATAATGTAGGCATGATGAACATACTACGTCTAAATAATTAAATTATGTATCTCACATCGAAGAATAGTATACGGTAGGGTGATTAATGGAGAGTACTTGATCATATTATTAAATTTAAATATAACTATTAGATATAATGAGTAGCAATTGTCTGTATTCGGTATTCGGGATCTGATTGGATGTCGAACTAAGTGCAAGAAAGATGGTGTAATTCTGAATATGTTATTTGTCCCATATTGAAAAACAATGCATGTTTGATGAATATAAATAGTAGGATTGTCCCGCATCAGAAAAATAATCCAAATTTGATGAATGTATTACTTATAAATAGTAGAATTGTACCACATCGAAAGATTAGTATAAGGTGGGGTGATTATATGATTATAAATAAGAGTTAACCCACATATATATTAATCTTTTATTTTTTCTGAAAGAGATATTTGAATAATATGTAAACAAATCATTAGACATAGAATGTAAACATTAAACCCTTATAACGTTTTTTTTTTTTTGCATTATAAATAAGTTAATTACCCTGTTGTAACGCATGGACATTCAAACTAGTTTAACAATGTAAGGAACATTGTTTTCTTATTTTATCTCTTATTTAGTTATGCATGCACTAGATCCTTAGAACACATATTAATATGTTAATTAGTTCACCATTAGAGATGTCTAATAATAGGTATATGAACCTAACAGATAGCGATTGACGTCAACCATACCGTGGTGCATACTCATGTTTGTATCAAGGGCTTTCACTACTCGAGGGAATGGACTAAGAACCGGCCTTACTCATGTTTGGCACAGACCTCTCCACAGACCAGGGTTTGATTGCTTGGTATGGCAACCCACCTTTTAAACCAAAACCTTATAAATGCATTTAGCATAACGTTATAATGCCTGTATGTATGCTTGTATCATATGTGATCACCATTTTGTAAATAAAACCACGACGAAATTTTGTAAAATAAAAATCCTTTTCAAAATGTAAACATTTTCAAAGATGGCCGAAATTAGCGCAAAATGAGTCGAAACTATGTCCAAATCTCTAGTCAAAATTCGGGCCTCAAAACCCATTTCAAAACCTCACTTCGAGTCAGCACTCCTACAACTACACTAAAGTTGCTTAGGACAAACACTTGAAAACTTTGTCACTTTCAAACCTCACTTAACACAGTGGCACACTCCCACTTCACAAGTTGAGTCTTTTTGAGTAGGTGTGCTAAAATGATCGATCGTGTTTTGATTCGTCGTCGATCTCTTATCCAGTTTCCAAGATGCCTGGAACTAGTCACGCAAGTGTTAATGGTCAACCCCAACCCGGAAATGGTAATGATCTAATCCTAGCTGCGCTCGTCCGTCTCCAAACAAGCCAAGACCAAGCTTATGCTCGCCTTAACGCTATTGAAGGCCGAATTGTTGCTGTTAGAAACTAGGCTTCCTCATGCGGATAATGATATTCCTAACGAGATCGTGCATGATAACCTTTCACCCTTTGTTGGACAACAAGAAACCAACCCTCCACTAGGTCCTACTAAAGCTGAAAAGCGACTTCAATACTTGCTCAATATTTGGAGGAGCAACTAATGTACCTTAACGGAAATGACATCTACAGGGAGAATAATCTCAAGTATGAGGCCGTGAATGCTCAATTTCCAACCAACTTCAATATGATTGACATCCGAAAGTTCAAGGGGCATGAAAACCCATTAAATCATATTCGTGCTTTCAAAGATTACATGTCTATCAAAGGCATCAAACCTGAGATGTTCGTAAGGATCTTTCCTTCATCTCTCGACACCATTCCTAAGCAATGATTTTACTCTTTGGAGCACAAGAAGATTTCCACTTGGGATGATACCGCAATTGAGTTCACTAAACAATATGCGGATAATGCTGAAATCCAAGTCAACATGCGCACTTTAGAGGTTTGTACCCAAAATGAAAAAGAAGGCTTCACCGACTTCCTAAGTAGGTGGAGGAAGACTAGCACACAACTTGTTGAACGTCCAGACGAGGCCCCTCTTGTGGAAAAGTTAGTGGATAATCTGAGACCCATTTATGCAAATCACTTAAGGTACCAAGACATAAAGTCTTTCAAAGATTTGACTGTGCTAGGGACAAGAACTGAAGATGACATCCATAAAGGACTCTTATCCAAAATGGTAGGTCGTGGATATCAAGGCTCAACGAGTCGTTCTTATGGCTCTACTAGCAAGACTGATGAGGTTAACCTTGTCGAATCATCCAAGAAAAATATCCCACAAAGGAAGTTCACAAACAATGGTGATTCATACTCCAACACTCTGAAAAGATTAATGAAACAAGGTAAAGCTCCAACCCATGAACCTACACTTGACCCAGAAAAGAGGTCTAAGTTCTGGGATGAGAATGCATACTGCGAATATCATAGAGGCAAGGGACACGATACAAAGAAATGTTTTAAACTGAAACACGTTCTTCAAGATATGATCGAAGATGGTCGTTTACCCATACCTCCTAGAGGTAAGCCTAACAATACTCAGAATCCTCTTGGAGTTCTGATGATTACAGATGAAGAATCCACCTTGGATTGTTCACACCTCATCTCTCCAGTCGAGGATGAAATTCATACTCTAGAAGAAGAAGAGAGAGATTCCACCATTTCTCCTACCATTGTCGATTTCATCGCATGGGCAAGGAGTGTGAGTAGGCAAGTTTCAGAGTTGGAAGCTGTAGTGGCATCTCTACGCAATCCCGGCACCATACCTAGGGAAAACGTGTCACTAACCCCAAGTCTATCTCAAGAATATACGATGCAAGAGGTAGTCGCAGTGGTTGACAACCTAGTTGAGCAAATAATCAGTCTAGAAGCTGAAATTATCAGATTGAGAGAGCTTAGTGTTGTCAATGGAATATGGGCCGATGACGATGAAGACGAATACCTCACAGAACAGTACCTAGTCAAAGCTAGTGAATATCAAGATGTAGACCACCTTACTCATTCAGGGCGTCCATATCAAAATGTCTCTCAGAATGGTCCTATGACTAATGGTCCAACTACTAACACCAATATCATCACACCAAATGATGGCAAAGACACATCCACTGGCCATTTGCTATAACAACTGCAAAAGACAAAGGCTGATCTTTCAGTCTGGCAACTAATTGCGAGTTCATTTTCCCATCGTCAAGCTTAAGCATTGGCTAAATTGAACGTAGCGCACAACTCTACGCCTGGCGACGTAGTCAACTTGGTCTTTCAAGATTTAGTTAGACTAAGTAACCCAGTCACTTTTTCTGATGAAGATTTACCTCCCTTTGGCGCCAGTCATAACCTCGCTCTATACATTACAGTCACATGTTTAAAGAAGAAGGTACCAATGACTTTGGTGGATGATGGCTCTGCTGTCAACGTCATACCACTAAAAACAACATACAAGTTGGGCATGAAAGAATCAGATTGGACTCTTAACAACCAAGGTGTTCGAGCATACGATGAAACACGACGTAAAGTAGTAGGGCTAATCAACCTTACAATAGCCACAGGGCCAATTGAGCGAAAGGTTAATTTTCAGATAGTGGATATCGAAGCATCATTTAATATACTTCTGGGAAGGCCTTGGATCCACGCTTCTAAAGCAGTAACATCCACCTTGCACCAGAAGATAAAGATCCCTTTAGATGGCAAAATAGTGACGAGCACTTCGTCACCTACCAAAGCTGTAATAGAGAAATTGTCAAGTAACCAAGTAGTCACGGATCCAGTATATGAGCTTGGGGGCTTTCAGAGCATAAACCTTGTGGAGAGCGAACTGGCGCCTCTATACTTCAACCCATATTCCAATTTAGTAGTCAACTACATACTCAAGTCTCAGGGATACTTCCCGGGAATTCCATTGAATCCTGCCAAGAATAATACCTTCGCACCTTATAAAGAAGGAAACTCTCAAAGGATACCATTAGGATTGGGATATAAGCCCATGAAAGAAGAAGCTTTGGAGATGCTCACTCAGTCTCAGAACCGTAAGAACAAAGGAATACAAATGCGATCCTACCTCCCTACCCTAAATGGATACTTCGTTAGAGAAGGGAGTCAGGAGTACTTTCACGGATTTCCTGAACCTTGGCTGTTGAACTATATAAAATATATGTTTATGTTTTGATGATGTCAAGAGTACTTTACTTTTTGTATATACTCGTTGCGCGTAATTGTTTGTTTAGTCTCTTCATATTAGACTTACTATTTGTCAAGCTTAGAGAATTGTGGTGAAAGTATACAAGACTATATTATAAAGTCCTCAATTACGGATCAAGATTGTGGAAGAATTATTCAAGCATCATGAGAAGACGAAGCTCGTCTAAAGATTAATCAAGCTTAAATGATGAAGTAGCCTATACTCGAAGATCCCCTAAAAAGATTATAATAGTATAGGTGATTATCTCGTAATGGTAACATAAGAATGAATTTCTTATATTGGTAAAGTTATAGCTTGAGAGCTATAACATTACTTGTGAAAGAGCTCAATGTTATAGCTTTTCTACTATAACATTGAGATGCTGAGTTTGTTTTAACACACGACTTAAGATGTTTTCAAATTGTTTTTGAAATTTTTTTTTGTTTCTTTTAAATGTTCTAGCAAAAGTATTTATTTAATAAGGAAGCCCATATTCATATAGAGTGTGGTTTTATTTTAAACTTATAATTAGTAATTATGTTGGATCAACTTATGAATTGAGCCATATTACTAATTAGGGTTTTTACATGGCATACTCTTAAACCCTAATATCTAACCTAATCTCAAGCCAGGGTTTTCACGAATTACGAGGCATATGTGCCGTGTTATCTCGTGTAACCTTAAGGAATAAAACATTGTTATTGTTAAGATTTTATTCTCTAGAATTATCTTAACATATCTTTTATATTTGGCTTGATATGGTATTTATGATAAGGATATTTTTGTTATGGAAAATCTTATCATATCTTAAGATTTATGGAAAAGATAATAGAAGAATAATTGATATTTTATCTTTTGAAATATTATTTATTATCTCTTAGGGTTTTAAGGAAAGAAATTATAAAGATATGATTTGCTTACATATCTATATTTCGGCCATTAGGGTTTCGGGCAAACCGTGAGCTATGCTCCCTCCTTTACTATAAATACTTTACACTTTACAACATTTAAAAGCAAGACCTTTGAGCATAAAATTGATTTTATTTTTAAGAGCAAAAACCGTGTGTTTCAAAACAAGAAAACCGTTTTGCTATTTTCGAAAAGGTCGTGTGTTTATAAACTTGTGCATTCGTTCTTTTGTTATCACTATAAGATAATAGTGCTTAATTGATTTCTTACTCGTTCATTAACGTGAACTTTTATTAGAATCATTAGTACTTTCTTATTAGCGTAAGTTAGTTACTCGAGTATTTAACGGTACTCACTTGAGTTACAACTAGGGTTAGTTGTATGAGTTGGGTTAGTAAATTTGTAATCCATAGAAATGTACTAAATTTATTAATCGAGAATAGTGGACGTAGGTTTCGATTGTTGAAACTGAACCACTTAGAAAACCGTGCGTCTCTCTCTTTCTTTCGTTTAGCTATTTCGTTTTTATTTGTTAATTAGTTAAAGTTTAATCAATAAACTTTAAATAATTAATTATACGTATAAAATCGAAAAAGTAGGTAAACGTTTTAATCATCAATTCACCCCCCTCTTGAGTATTTCGGATCGATAGACTCTTCAATTGGTATCAGAGCCTTGTGCTCTTGATTGCCTAACCGCAAAGAGGCTGATATGTCTATTTTTATTTATCTTATCGTTTTATATTTCGCTGCCTATCACGTGATAAATGGATTCCAAATACCTCAAGTGTCATGTCTTTGATGGGAAGAATTATGGGTTATGGAAAAACATGATGACTCACTATGTGAATGGTCATGATTGGGTGTGCTGGAAGATCATCCAAAATGGACCAGTAAAAATTTTGGTTGCTTCCACTGAAGGCACTACGTACAAGAAAAAGGAAGAGGACTATATCGAGGCTGACTATAAGAAGGCTGAAAAGAATTCCAAAGCTATAAGTCTATTGCAGAATGGCATGACTACTAATGAATTCGATCGGTTCTCTTCGTGCTCGACCGGCCAAGGAAATATGGGACGGCTTTGAATTAGCTTATGAAGGTACTTCCATCGTTAGGAAACACCGCATAGATCTGTTAATACAAAAATATGAGCTATTCAGTATGGAGCCAAATGAGTCCTTGGATAGCATGTCCGCACGTTTTTCAAGTATCATAAACGAATTGAAAAACCTAGGAAGAAAGTTCAACAACGAGGACATTGCTACGAAGGTTCTTAGGAGCCTGACTAAAAAGTGGCGTGCCAAGGTCACAGCAATGGAGGAATCACGAGATCTTGAAAACCTATCCTACCAAGAACTCATTGGTGCTCTCATGGCCCATGAAATTACTCTAAATGCCGATGACGCTGAACCAAGCAGAGGTAAAAGTATGGCCTTGAAAAGCGAAGATGTTAACTCCGACATAGAAGATGAAACCGTCTTATTTGCACGCCGTTTTAAAAATAGAATCTTTCGAAACAAGCAAGCAAAATCGTCTTATAACAATAACAAGTCGTTAACAAGAAAGCAACAGAATCAAAGTCATCTTTCGCTAACAGAGGTTGCTTCAAGTATGGAGAATCCGATCACATGATCAAGGATTGTCTGACATGGGAGAAAATCAAGGACAAGGCAAAACGCTAGAAGACAAAGAAGGAGTTCAAACAAGTAATGATGGCTTCGTGTTGGGGTGATCTTGACTCAGAAGATGATGAAGGATCCGAAGATGACGAGGTAGCCAACCTTTGTCTCAGCAGCGTCAGTCTTGACCTAATCTCTGACAGCGACGATGATAGCACGAATTCTCAATCAAACTATTGCTTTCTAGGAGAATCAGATGAAGATGACGATTATGAGGTTAGTTATCTTGAACTAAAGAAACGTGTTAAGAAATTGTCTAAAAGTGCCCTAATTGAATTCTTTGAGCAATCCGTCGATAAATGTCATGAACAGGATATGGAACTAAAAGATCTAAAGGAACAGATTCTTGATATTGCTGAGGAGAATCACATTCTAAAGGCAAAAACTAAGAAGTTGAAATCTAAAGTTACAGCTGATAAAGCTACAACATTAGATACTGCTAATGCTGAAAAGAAGGAATTATAATCTAAAGTTATAGCTAATGAAGCTATAACTTAAGATCTAAAGCTTAATATTAAGCACCTTCAAGCCAAAGTTATAGCTAATGAAGCTATAACTTTAGAACTTAGAAAGCCAAAGAACTTCTAGTAACTAAAATCACATCTGATGAAGCATTGATTTTACACCAGAAGAAAGAAATTGATTCTCTTACAAAGCAATTGAAAGAATCTAAAACTGAGATGATCAATGTTAAGAAACAATATTCAGATGTTGTGTTTATTCTTAACAAAAGGTTCCAAGACTTTCGTGACAATTATAAGAAGGAAAATGACGTAGATCACACGAATTGTCTTGAAGAAATTAAGAACCTAAAGGACTTACTTCTACATGCAAAGAAAGTCCATGATAAGTGGGAAGGTAGCACAAAGTCCTAAACTTCCTAACTGAATAATCTGACAATAATATGAAGATGGGGTTATGATATGAGTGTTATAGCCGTAGAGATCACTCTAAGTGAAAATCAACACCATCTGATTACGATTTCAGAAAAAGAAAATATGTTGATCTTCCTGAATATTTGATTTGCAACTACTGTGGTCATACGGGTCACATCCAAGACAATTGTGTCAAACGTGTACATGATATATGAAAAAATACCGAATTTGTTAAAACGGTTGACACAACAGTCAAGGACGAAGAATCACCTACAAAAGAAACTAACGAAGAAAGGAACAATAACTTTCGTTGTATCTACGATATGGCTTTTGATCGCACCAAAAAGCCTAACCCTTCACAAGCTCCTTATAAATCGAGACAAAGCAAACCTAAACACAAGGAGAATGGCAATATGAGACCTAGAGATATCCCTAAACCTAGAACCCCTCCTAAACAAAACTACCCAAGGTTTAGAAAAACGACCATTAGACAAGTTTGGGTACGAAAGGATTTAGTATATAGAGTAACTAATCATAAGGGACCCAACCTAGCTTGGGTACCTAAAAACTGTATCTAATCCCTTTTGCATGTAAACGTGAAAGAAAACAATCAATGGTATCTTGATAATGGATGCTCAAGACACATGACTGGAGATAAGAACCTGTTTCTTTAACTCAAACCTTTCAACGGAGGAAAGGTAACGTTTGGGGACAATAAGAAGGGTAAAGTGATTGGTGTGGGCAAAGTTGGAATTTCTAAATCACGCGCAATCAGTGATGTTTATATAGTGGATGGTCTCAAGCACAATCTGCTTAGCATATCTCAAGTATGCGACAAAGGTAACAAGGTTGTTTTTTATACTGATGGTTGCCGTATTATAATTGAAGGTACAAGCAATGTTATTCTTGAAGGTCATAGGAAAAGGAACGTGTATATGGTAGATTTAAATGCTGTGCCTACTAACTCTTTTACATGCATGAAAGTTACACTTGATGATCCCTGTTTATGGCATAAATGCTTTGGTCACATTAGCTCACTAACATTGAACAAACTCAAGAAATGGGACTTGGTTGAAGGCTTACCTAAAATCAAGTTCCACCAAGAAAAAATGTGTGACACGTGTGCTAGGTGCAAACATGTGAAAACATCGTTCAAACCTAAAAGAGTGGTAAGCACGAATCAAGCATTGGAATTGGTGTACATGGACTTATGCGGTCCTATGAAGGTAAGAAGTCAAGGAGGATCTAGGTATGTCTTTGTTCTCATAGACGATTACTCAAGGTATGTATGGCCTATCTTTCATCATTCAAAAGATGAGACTTTCGATGAATTTGATTGTCTTATGAAACTTGTTCAAAATAAATATAAGGCTAACCTTGTGTCTATTCGTACTGATCATGACACTGAATTTGATAATCAAGCCTTTATAGAATATTGTATAGTTAATGGTGTAGGACATAACTTTTCTGCACCAAGAACTCCTCAACAAAACGGTGTCGTCGAACGTATGAATAGAACACTAGAAGATATGGCTCGTACAATGCTTTTATGTAGTGGTCTACCTCGTCACTTTTGGGCTGAAGCTATTAGTACTTCTTGTTATATCCATAATCGTGCTATGATAAGACCTATCCTTAAGAAAACCTCTTATGAACTTCTAAGAGGTCGCAAACCTAATATCTCCCATCTTCGTTGTTTCGTGAGTAAGTGTTTTGTTCATAACAATGGCAAAAATAGGTTAAGTAAGTTCGACCCTAGAAATGATGAGGCTATTTTTATAGGTTATTCGAATCATAGCAAGGCTTACAAGGTCTTCAATAAAAGAACACTTTGTATTGAAGAAAGTATTCATGTTATTTTTGATGAAGATAACGTGTTTGATAAGCCCTTACCGGATGAGGAAGAGAACTTGGACGAACCTGACTTTCGTCTTTCCAGAGATGATCCCCCAGAATTAGAAACGGAGGATAATGAGATTGAAGGAACAAATGATGAGCTTGATCATTCTTCTAAAGATAAAAAGAAGAAAACTAAAGTTATAGTTGATGATACTATAACATTGTCTCAAGATAAGGATTCCCAATCTAATGTTATAGGTGATGTTACTATAACATTGAATCCAAATCAAGGTAATGAGTCCGAAGTTATAACCGACTCTACCACAACACCAGGATTAGATTCATGAGGAACATCCTTAAATTCTGAGCTAAATGAAGTTGGATCAAGTTCAAATAATGAAGAACCAAGTACATCAACAAAGTGGAAATACAAGAATTCACATCCAATGGATAGTATTCTTGGCAATATTAAGAAGGGAGTTCAAACAAGAAGATCCTTAAATAATTTATGCTCCTTCTATTCGTTTTTATCTACAATCGAACCAACAAATATCAAGGAAGCTCTTGCAGAATCAGATTGGATTGTAGCTATGCAAGAAGAGCTGCAACAGTTCGATCGGAACAAAGTTTGGCACTTAGTTCCTAGACCCAAGGATCGATCTGTAATTGGAACAAGATGGGTATTTAGAAATAAACTAGATGATACCGGAGTCATTGTTCGAAATAAGGCAAGATTGGTGGTCCAAGGTTATAATCAACAAGAAGGAATAGATTAGGACGAGACTTTTGCACCTGTTGCTCGTCTTGAAGCTATTAGACTTCTGATAGCTTTCGCAGCTCATAAAGGAATGAAGCTCTTCCAAATGGATGTCAAGACAGCATTTCTAAATGGGTATCTATAGGAAGAAGTCTTCGTAGAACAACCCCCTAGATTTAAGGATAGCAAATTTGAAGACCGTGTCTTTAAATTAGACAAAGCCCTGTACGGATTGAAGCAAGCACCAAGGGCTTGGTATGACAAATTATCAAAATTTATACTTGACAGTAGATTTAATACAGGATCTGTTGATAAAACCCTATTTCTAAAATCCGAGGGTACTGACCTTTTGGTTGTTCAAATCTACGTTGATGATATCATCTTTGGATCAACCAACCGTAGCTTGTGCAAATATTTTTCGGAGTTGATGACTTCTGAATTTGAGATGAGCATGATGGGAGAATTGAAATTCTTTCTAGGTCTGCAAATTCAACAAACCGAAGAAGGCATTAAAATTCATCAACAGAAGTATATCAAGGAATTAATTCGAAAATTCGGAATGAAAAATTCCCATGCTATGCCTACTCCGATGGTCGCAGATAAGAAATTAACCTTAGATGAAGACGGTAAGTCAGTTGATGAAACAACTTACCGAGGTATGATTGGGTCATTACTATATTTAACTGCAAGTAGACCAGATATCATGTTTAGCGTATGCGTTTGTGCGAGATATCAATCATCTCCCAAAGAGTCGCACATGACTACCATAAAAAGAATTCTACGATATCTTATCGGCACGGCTAAACTCTATTTATGGTATCCGATGTAGTGCAATTTCGATCTAGTCGGATATTCTGATGCCGACTACGCAGGATGTTTTTTAGACAGGAAAAGTACGTCAGGTGTTGCCACATTTGTTGGACCTTGCATTATCACGTGGGGTTCTAAGAAGCAGAATTCAGTTGCCCTTTCAACAAGCAGGTTTCGAATATATTGCGGAGGATCGGTATGTACTCAATTATTATGGCTTAAGCAACAATTACGTGATTATGGTGTTGACATAGGTTGTATTCCTATTTTATGTGATAATACGAGTGCTATTATTATTTCCAAAAATCCCGCACAGCACTCACGTACCAAACACATTGAAATCAGACACCATTTTATAAGAGACCATGTTGAGAAAGGGAATATAAAACTTGAATTTTGTAGTACTGAGAAACAATGGGCAGACATTCTGACAAAATCTTTAGCTAGAGAACGTTTTGAGACTTTACGGTTGGAAATTGGTTTAATCAGTGGTACCTAAGCTTCTATATTAGTTTAATCTCTCAATGATTGATTAGTAAAGATAAGATTGTATGACTGTGTCCGTATATTGCGTTACATGAATATTTACGTTTATAGAAATTTTTTTATCGTATATATTCTATTTGTATTTAAGAATTTGTGTGGCATACAAACTTTATCGCTTATTTTCCAATTTTTATCAAAATCTTACCTATTTTTCTCCACATTCAAAATCTCGTCTATACCCTTCCTAAACTCTATCTCCTTATTTACCATAATTATTATCTATACAATTATTTTCCTACCTAAACCTAGATACCACACTACACCCTATGTTTACCCTATGTTCCGTGTTGTATTGACCATACACCCCACTTGTCTTCACTTTTTCTTTTACCAAAATATTACATAATCTTCAACCATCACTATGTAAACCTAGATACCACACTACACCCTATGTTTACCCTATGTTCCGTGTTGTATTGACCATACACCCCACTTGTCTTCACTTTTTCTTTTACCAAAATATTACATAATCTTCAACCATCACTATCACCATAATCATCTTCAACCTTTCATCATGAATCCTCCACATGCAATTACACGATCTTCAACTCGCAACCAACACCAACGAAACCCGTGTAATCAACCACAACAACAACCATCTCATCATCCTAATTCCTCCACTTTTACTTCACCAAACCCACGACCCCTCCCCTGTTTCGTGGTCGGGATGATGTGGTTTCCGAAGGTAAAAGGCGTCGGCTTCTCAAGGGTAAGAATAAGGTGATAGTATATGAAGTTGAGGAGGCTAGTCAACCCGAAATCATTGTTAGGAACGGGATTTCGAGAACTCTATTTCGGGAGGCTTCGAAAAACGCGACAAGGGCTGGTTTGAACCGAGTTCGGATGACAAAAGAAGAAAGTATTCTTGTTTCTCGGGTTTTGCCATACTCAATTCATGGAGGAAGGTATTACCCTAAATCTTGGTTGTCTCAAATTCCGTCTCTTAAGTTCTTTGTCGATTTTCTTGATTTTCAAGGTTGGGGTGATGTGAGTCGGTTCTCGGGTCCTACTTACCCGGTTGAGGTTGTTCAATATTTCGCCTCGGTTCAAGTTTAGAATGGTGTGTTGTATGCAATTGTTAATGGTGTTGATGTTACCGTTTCTATTAACGATTTTCGTTCGGCCTTTAAGGTTCCTCATGATGGAATCAACATTAATCCAAGTTTGGAATGGTCTAATGTGGATGACGATAAACAATTAGTCATTAAAAGGTATTATGATGAGGTTGGGTCGGATAATGGTAATATTGTGAACCGTCCTCTCTCGGCAAAAATTAAGTTTCTTTTGAACTTTTTGTGGAATACGGTTGTGCCGAGAAGGGGTGGACGGGATAAGGTGTCGAGTTATGAGGCGATCATTGTGTATTCTTTGTTGGAGGGTCGGAAAGTTAATTTGGCTAGTCTTGTACTTAACCGTATTGTTCAAACGAGTCTAACCGTCACCAAGGAGAAATTTTGTACCACTCTTGATCTTGCATATGGGATGTGGATATCAAGATTATTGGAAATAAAACCAGTTATGGGACGGGAAAGTTACGGTGTTAGTGCCAAGGATTGTATGTGTGACCGTGTAATCAAGTTAATGGGTCTCGGGTTTGATGGACCCGAATTAGTCTTTGCTAAGAATGTTGAAAAGAGTTCTAGTGATGTTGGCTTAGTAGCTATGGAAGCTAAATTGGAAATTTTTATGGGTTCTTTGATGGCTAAATTTGAGGAGCAAACCACGACATTAGCCTTGGCCATGTATCGGGTTGGGCCTTCACGGTCCTTGGATGGTGGATTGGATAGTGCTCGGGTTTATGCGTGGATGGACGGGGTTGATAGAGGCTTACGGGTTTTGAGAGGGAATTGAAGGCAATTCGTGAGGAAGTGTACCAACACGGAGATCGTCTCTCTTTTCTCACTAGTCAAGGAGGTGCGTTGGTTATGTACGGGAAAGTAATGGCGGCCGATCAATCTCTTACTTTGGAGGGGACAAAGACTTTGTCTTTGAAGGTCCTCAACTTTGAGCGAAGTCTTCAAGCTCAAACTACGCTTGTGTGGAGCTCATTTGATCGTTTTGATGCCTTGGAACATCGCACTCGTCCCGATTATGTTAACCCGTATAAGACCCGTTAAATTTAGCATTGTCTTACCCCTCCCCTGTTTACACACTCTCCCTTATTAGCCTTTATTTCTTTTGATTCTACATGGTGTATCTTGCATCCTAATACTCTTTACCATTCGGCCCATTTTGGCTTTCTGATGCGTGTCATTTATATGATGTTTTACACCCTATTCTACACGCATTTCAGAGCTCATTTGTGTAGTTTAAGCTACTACTTTCCCTATTTCCGTCTACTTTCGTGTTTTTGTATAATATTGCAGAAATGTGAAGAATCCAGTGGAAAATGAGTCGAATCCGTTTCCGAGTGTTTAGCATAGGATTTGACATGAGGTATTGACTCGAGGAATGAGCTTGGTGCGCGTTTCAAGGCCTAAAGATAGCAAAAGCATGGGTGCGTACGAGTTTAACAAGCAAAGAAGCACTTCACGATATTGCAGCCTGCTTCAGATGACAATATCTCGAGTTTTAGAGCTGATAATCGAGTGATTCCAATTGGAGGTGAAAGCTTATCCTCTTAGGTTTCCAACTCCATGTAGAACGCCTGATTTGACCAAGTAACTAAGAAATGACAGCTCTTTTAAGATCGTTGCGCGCAGCAGAATTCGTCAGAATGCATTACTGTACAGCACCCTTGGTCGATCGACTGACCGACATGGTCGATCGACCAGAGAGCGAATTCCAGAAGCTACTGTGCCAGGTACCTTGTTCGATCGACTGGACTCATTGGTCGATCGACCAAGCTTCGAATCTAACGCAAATTAAGAACGAGAATTAGAAAGCCCATTGTATTTTAGGTTTAGGAATAAGAGTTGCGTGATTACTCTATTTAAGGATGACTCCTGTAATCAGTGGAGGAGGGACCGAATCTCGGGGGAATACCAAGACCAGGTATTCGCCATAGTTTAGTTTTGCAATTACTTTAAATTTCTCAATAAAAGTTCGTTCTTTGCATTCAATTACAATTCTTCTTTTTGCCTCTTATTTCGGTAATTGTTCCTTTATTTCAGTTTTAATTCGTTGCTTTAATTCGTTTCAGTAGTTTAGAATTGATTAGATTAGTTCCCAAAGCCATCAATATTTCGTTTTATGCATCTCTATTGCTTAGTTAGTTTAATTATGTATTCATTTTCGTTAATTGTTAATTTAGTTGTTGTTATCAATTCTATCATGCGTAGCTAAATATTCCCGTGCTAAGATGCGAGGGGATCTGTAGCGAAGACGACGTAGAATAGGTGACCTGATGACGGACCATGGTCGATCGACTGGATTAGTCAGTCGATCGACTGGACCTGTTGGTCGATCGACTAGCTTAGCTGGTCGATCGACTGACGCGCGATAGAATAACACTGTTTCAATGTTTTAATTGTAATATTTGACAACGAGACCGAGAGGAGACTTGTTAAATGCTTAGGAATTGACCGACCCATAGATCGAGAGATAGGGGAGGGAATTTGACTAAATTAAAACGACTAAATCTTACTAAGATCGAAAGATAGGTAAAGTTTAGGCATTAAGAATCACTTTTCAGGGCGAGAGCTAGTATTAGTGAGACCTAGGGACCAGTGGCATAGGCTGAGAGGCGCTACTAGTTAAGAATGGACCGAGAGGACTTCTTATTTTCCCGTCTATCGTGATTATTCGGACTTACTTAGGAACTCATCGTCGTAGCTACAGTGAACCGACCGTTTTAGCATTCTTTTTATCATTGTTTACATCTTTTGCTACTATTATTTGTTTATTTAGTTTATGTTATTAGTTTTAGAATTAATCCATATCAAAACCCCCCACACAGTTACCATTAGACTAAAATTGAAAGCAACTATAATCTCCCTACCTCCTTGCGGATCGACCCTGACTGCCACTAGCTTCTGTTTGTAGTATTTAGGTTATAAATATTAATTTTGATACTAAACGATGGTATCAAATTTTGGCGCCGTTGCCGGGGAAAATGAGATAGTGAAGAATCCAGCGGAAAATGAGCCATTCAAAAAAAAAAAAAAGGAAAAAAATGATTCGAAAAAAAAAAGAGAATCAGTCGATCGACCGTCCCACTTGGTCGATCGACTGCTTGCTTCAGTAGCGAAAGAAAATTTGAAAAATCACATGGTTGTTATTATTATTAGATAGTGATTTTATTCCCATGTATTATTTATGTTAATTGGGGAATTAATATTTTATGGAGATTGTGAGAATTGTGCTAGTATAAGCACCGTTTTGATTTATTTTGAGTATGAAGTTGGGATGTTGTTATAATTTGGTTTTCACTAATTTCTAGCTTGGTTATAACTCTGCTTTCCCAAATTCATTTTAGCCCCTTCTTACCCATACCTCACATATCCAAAATTGCCTCGGCATGTGTCATGGTCTTTTATGGTTGGAATGCATATGTACGGTTGTAGAGATTATTTTCATATTAGACTGCAGGCATGTTCTTATAGGTCGTAGTCAGGTGAGAGTCATTACAAAATTACTTCATTCTATCTTTACATATATTCACCTGTGCTTATGTGTGATTTGAGCGACCCGTGAGAGTCCATAATGATAAGTCTATATAGTTGACGGTTCAGCAGTTTTTTTACGACTACATAACTCGTTTGCATGATTCATATTGCTAATTGATTGTTGATTTATAGCATTAAATTGGTTTAGGCTTTACAGTTTGTATTTCGCTCTGAGATTGAAATCGTTCCAATTAGGTTTTAGGATCGAGTCTAGTTCTTGCTTGGGGACAAGCAAGGGTTTGGTTTGGGAAGTTTGATGCGTGTCCTAAATAATGATGTTTTACACCCTATTTTACACGCATTTCAGAGCTCAATTGTGTAGTTTATTCTACTATTTTCCCTATTTCCGTCTACTTTCGTGTTTTTGTATAATATTGCAGAAATGTGAAGAATCCAGCGGAAAATGAGCCGAATCCGTTCCCGAGTGTTTAGCATAGGATTTGACATGAGGTATTGACTCAAGGAATGAGCTTGTTGCGCGTTTCAAGGCCTACAGATAGCAAAAGCATGGGTGCGTACGAGTTTAACAAGCAAAGAAGCACTTCACGATATTGCAGCCTGCTTCAGATGGCAATATCTCGAGTTCTAGAGCAGATAATCGAATGATTCCAATTAGAGGTGAAAGCTTATCCTCTTAGATTTCCAACGCCGTGTAGAACGCCTGATTTGACCAATTAACGAAGAAATGTCAGCTCTTTTAAGATCGTTGCGCGCTGCAGAATTCGTCAGAATGCATTACTGTACAGCACCCTTGGTCGATCGACTGACCGACATGGTCGATCGACCAGAGCGCGAATTCCATAAGCTACTGTGCCAGGTACCTTGGTCGATCGAATGGACTCATTGGTCGATCGACCAAGCTTCGAATCTGACGCAAATTAAGAACGAGAATTAGAAAGCCCATTGTATTTTAGGTTTAGAAATAAGAGTTGCGTGATTACTCTATTTAAGGATGACTCCTGTAATCAGTGGAGGAGGGACCGAATCTCGGGGGAATACCGAGACCAGGTATTCGCCATAGTTTAGTTTTGAAATTACTTTAAATTTCTCAATAAAAGTTCGTTCTTTGCATTCAATTACAATTCTTCTTTTTGCCTCTTGTTTCGGTAATTGTTCCTTTATTTCAGTTTTAATTCGTTGCTTTAATTCGTTTCAGTAGTTTAGAATTGATTAGATTAGTTCCCAAAGCCATCAATATTTCGTTTTATGCATCTCTATTGCTTAGTTAGTTTAATTATGTATTCGTTTTCGTTAATTGTTAATTTAGTTGTTGTTATCAATTCTATCATGCGTAGCTAAATATTCCCGTGCTAAGATGCGAGGGGATCTGTAGCGAAGACGACGTAGAATAGGTGACCTGATGACGGACCATGGTCGATCGACTGGATTAGTCAGTCGATCGACTGGACCTGTTGGTCGATCGACTAGCTTAGCTGGCCGATCGACTGACGCGCGATAGAATAGCACCGTTTCAATGTTTTAATTGCAATATTTGACAACGAGACCGAGATGAGACTTGTTAAATGCTTAGGAATTGACCGACCCATAGATCGAGAGATATGGGAGGGAATTTGACTAAATTGAAACGACTAAATCTTACTAAGATCGAAAGATAGGTAAAGTTTAGGCATTAGGAATCACTTTTCAGGGCGAGAGCTAGTATTAGTGAGACCTAGGGACCAGTGGCATAGGCTGAGAGGCGCTACTAGTTAAGAATGGACCGAGAGGACTTCTTATTTTCCCGCCTATCGTGATTATTCGGACTTACTTAGGAACTCATCGTCGTAGCTACAGTGAACCGACCGTTTTAGCATTCTTTTTATCATTGTTTATATCTTTTGCTACTATTATTTGTTTATTTAGTTTATGTTATTAGTTTTAGAATTAATCCATATCAAAACCCCCCCACACAGTTACCATTAGACTAAAATTGAAAGCAACTATAATCTCCCTACCTCCCTGCGGATCGACCCTGACTGCCACTAGCTTCTGTTAGTAGTATTTAGGTTATAAATATTATTTTTGATACTAAACGACGGTATCACTTTCTACTTGTGGTTATGGCCAAAGTAGTTCTAAACATGTTTTTCATTCGGCCTATTTGGCATAAAATATGTTTTCTTTTAGTATGTATGCTACTTTAATTCCTAAGTACTTATGTTTATCTATGATTTATAGGTTTCTTATATCGTTCTTATCTCTTGTCTCGTCTTGTATTATTCTAGTCATTTTATATTTGTTCTTATCTTTTCGATGATGTCAAGAAGGGCAAAGAACGTCTATGGTAAGCATCTACCTAAGCTTTCTCCTTGTCAAAACCAATTGTCTCTTAAAGTCCTTTTAAGTTTCGGTTTTGTGTTAATCGTCTTGATCTTACGTTGATCTTTATTATCAAGATGACGGTATTATATTGAGGGGGAACTACATACTTAGTCACAATTTTAGGAGACTTGCCATCATCAAAAAGGGGGAATTTATTGAACCATATAGAATATATGTTTATGTTTTGATGATGTCAAGAGTACTTTGCTTTTTGTATATACTCGTTGCGCGTAATTGTTTGTTTAGTCTCTTCAGATTAGACTTACTATTTGTCAAGCTTAGAGAATTGTGATGAAAGTATACAAGACTATATTATCAAGTCCTCAATTACGGATCAAGATTGTGGAACAATTATTCAAGCATCATGAGAAGACGAAGCTCGCCTAAAGATTAATCAAGTTTGAATGATGAAGTAGCCTATACTCGAAGATCCCCTAAGAAGATTAGAATAGTATAGGTGATTATCTCGTAATGGTAACATAAGAATGAATTTCTTATATTGGTAAAGTTGTAGCTTGACAGCTATAACATTACTTGTGAAAGAGCTCAATGTTATAGCTCTTCTATTATAACATTGAGATGCTGAGTTTGTTTTAACACACGACTTAAGATGTTTTCAAATTGTTTTTGAAAAATGTTTTTGTTTCTTTTAAATGTTCTAGCAAAAGTATTTATTTAATAATGAGGCCCATATTCATATAGAGTGTGGTTTTATTTTAAATTTATAATTAGTAATTATGTTGGATCAACTTATGGGTTGAGCCATATTACTAATTAGGGTTTTTACATGACATACTCTTAAACCCTAAAATATAACCTAATCTCAAGCCAGGGTTTTCACGAATTACGAGGCATATGTGCTGTGTTATCTCGTGTAACCGTAAGGAATAAAAGATTGTTATTGTTAAGATTTTATTCTCTAGAATTATCTTAACATATCTTTTATATTTTGCTTGATATGGTATTTATGATAAGGATATTGTTGTTATGGAAAATCTTATCATAAATTAAGATTTATGGAAAAGATAATAGAAGAATAATTTATATTTTATCTTTTGAAATATTCTTTATTATCTCTTAGGGGTTTAAGGAAAGAAATTATAAAGATATGATTTGCTTACATATCTATATTTCGGCCATTAGGGTTTCGGGCAAACCGTGAGCTGTGCTCCCTCCTTTACTATAAATACTTTACACTTTACAACATTTAAAAGCAAGACCTTTGAGCATAAAATTGATTTTATTTTTAAGAGCAAAAACCGTGTGTTTCAAAACAAGAAAACCGTTTTGCTATTTTCGAAAAGGTCGTATGTTTATAAACTTGTGCATTCATTCTTTTGTTATCGTTATAAGATAATAGTGCTTAATTGATTTCTTACTCGTTCATTAACGTGAACCTTTATTAGAATCATTAGTGCTTTCTTATTAGCGTAACTTACTCACTCGAGTATTTAATGGTACTCACTTGAGTTACAACTAGGGTTAGTTGTACGAGTTGGGTTAGTAAATTTGTAATCCGTAGAAAGGTACTAAATTTATTAATCGAGAATAGTGGACGTAGGTTTCGATTTGTGAAACTGAACCACTTCAAAAACCGTGCGTCTCTCTCTTTCGTTCGTTTAGCTATTTCGTTTTTATTTGTTAATTAGTTAAAGTTTAATCAATAAACTTTAAATAATTAATTATACGTATACAATCGAAAAAGTAGGTAAAAGTTTTAATCCTCAATTCACCCCCCTCTCTTGAGTATTTCGGATCGATAGACTCTTCATTGGCGCTATAAGGGGATGCAACTAGATGGAATCGAGGTCTTCCACGATTGCTACTTCATCCCTTCAAAAACGGTTCCTACTGTCAAAACTCGTCAAACATCTTTTTTAGACGAACAGCCTGTTAGCCTTCTATTTGGGGAAGACCGATTCGTCAGGGCAGCACAGGATGAGATCATTACCATGATAATTCAAGATGACCATTTCAACCCGACATCCCTTATTACTGAAACCAGCCCAAATCAGCAGAAAGGATGGAGAAAGTCAATCAAGTGGACTAACAACCAAGGAAAGCTCTTCAAAGTCACCACTGGAGAAGGAGAAATATTCAAAGGAGAACCTGAAGACAACGAATATGAGTCGGAGTCGGAGTCGGAGTCGGAGGCGGAGGCGGAACCAAAGTCCAAGTCTAGAGAAGTCCCTAGAGAGTCTTCTTCTGTCGTCACTCCCCATCCCCTTGTTCTTCCTAGGATAGCATTAAGTAGTAACAGTAGCTTGGGAAATGTCCCAGCAGCTGTCCCTTTACCGCCACTGACTACTGAACAAATGGCTTCTTTGTTTCAACTCTTTTCAAAATTTAATATGAATAAATCAGATTCTGCTTACTCATTGTGTTATTCTGAATGCAATTCCATTTACGATGATAATGAGGATGATCCTGACCCAGAATCGGTCAAATTACCTCCCTACATAGTTAAAGAAATATTACAAGAGGGGGGAAGGGGCACCAGTTATAGAGAACACCGAACCCATCAACGTAGGAACCGAACTAGAACCCCAACAACTTAGGATAGGGACGACCTTAAACCCAAACGAAAGGGCCAGTTTCATCGACATCCTACACGAGGTCAAGGACGTTTTCGCTTGGTCTTACAAGGACATGCCAGGAATCGACAGGGACATTGAAGAACATCGAATTCCAATCAAACCAGGTTTCAAACCCGTAAAACAAAAGCTTCGTCGAATGAGGACCGAATAGGCTCTTAAAATCAAAGAAGAAGTCGATAAACAATTCAAAGCCGGGTTCATTAAAGTTTCCGAGTATTCAGACTGGGTGGCTAACATAGTCCCCGTACCCAAAAAGGATGGACGAATCCGAGTTTGTGTTGATTTCAGAGACTTAAACAAAGCAAGTTCCAAAGACGACTTCCCTCTACCACACATCGACATATTGGTAGATAATATAGCAGATCACGCTGTTGTTATCCTTCATGGACGGGTATGCAGGGTATAATCAGATCAAAATGGCCATAGTAGACATGCATAAGACAGCTTTAGTTACTCAATGCAGGAGCTACATATCAACGAACTGCAACCACCTTGCTTCATGACATGATGCATAAAGAAGTAGAAGTGTACTTCGATGATATGATCGTCAAGTCCAAGGATAGGAAAGGGCATATTGATAACCTTTGCAAGTTCTTCCTAAGATTGCGCAAGTACAACATGAGGCTCAATCCTCAGAAATGTGCATTCGGGGTAACGTCAGGGAAGCTTCTGGGATATGTCGTCAGCCAGAGGGGAATAGAAATTGATCCATCCAAGATCAAACCTTTAATCGAAATGCGACAACCCCAGACAGAGAAGGAGGTTAGAGGATTTCTAGGCAAAGTACGGTATATAAGCCGATTCATATCGAAGCTTACTATGATCTGCGAACCCATTTTCAAAAAGCTCAAGAAAACAGATCATACCATATGGAACGACGACTGCCATAAGGCGTTCGACAAGATCAGGGAGATACTAGCCAAACTGTTAGAACACATTGGGTTGATGATGCCAAGTCCCTTTGTTATTTGATTGTTTGCTCTTAGTTGAAATGATTAGTGATTGAAGCAATCAAATGGACTTTCAACAATGATTCAAGATGATCAAGCTAATCAAGGAAGTCAAGACAATGATATTTTCCAAGCCTTAGTCGAAAAATATAAGAGTAAGTGTAACATTCTCATTTAAGTCAAGTAATGGCAAAACCATGCAACAGTACGCTGTACCGTGGTTTCTGGTACTATCATACGGAGGAGGAATTTCGACCAAAATGTTTTAAGTGTCAAAACTTTGCAAACTTTAAACCTTAAACATTTGAATTTTCAAAAGCTTAAAAATAATCTGAAATTTTGGAGTCACAAACCCACTTGACTAAGCCTCTAGATTTGTGCAAACACCTTTTACTAAAATGGCAAAGAAGACTTGTCAAAATTCTAAAGTAAGAAAAGCTCTTTGCCATTTTGGTAAAATGTCACATGTTGAGTGTAGTAGCTTAAGTTTCCTGATTTCTTAAGCCCCAAGCCTATAGTCTAACACTTACCATCACTCAAAGCTATCATTTTAATATTGGATTTAATCTTTCTAAGTTGTACTTACCTAAGACTAAATCCACTATAAATAGAGTGTCTTAGTCACATTTATTTCTCAAGACTTTCAAAGCATTAATTGTAAAAACCTTGCAAATTATTTGTGCATTTAAAGCTTTGTTCTTTAAGTGTTTGCAAAACGTTTTTCTGATTTTAAAGTCTTCAAATTGTTTTCGAAAAAGCTGTAAAACCTCCAAGTATCAGTTCGCTGTACTGTGACATAATGAGTTTGTTCCATGATTCTCGTGTTAGATCTTCATTGTGATCTCCATGTTCATTTAGTGAACCCTTGAGATTCAAGATTCTGTAACACCTTGAGATAGAACCCATAAACTCTTGAAACGGAGTAGCTTTAAGTTTGAGTGCAACCGGAGTATGTTGGCGAGTTATTTTTATTGTAAGGGGTTTAGTAAGTTTGAGTAAATTTCTAAACAAGCAATAAAATAACGGTTGGACGTAGGCCTCGGAGTAGAGGTTGAACCAATTTTTAAAATGTCATTTGTTTGTTCATTTACTTTTACGTTCTTCCACTTTGCTATTTCTCGCATGTACCTAATCAAGTTCTGTGTCACAGTCACCTATACTGTGACATAGAACTGCTGTACCTTCTTGTGAACTTACATTCAATTAAGTTTCTCAAGTCTTGTACTTCAATATTCTTAGCTTAAAGTAATTAATTAACTAAGTTAAGGATAAAATTTTTAAAAGGTACACCTAATTCACCCCCTCCCCCTCTTAGGTGTTAATCGTTCTTAACTCTTCACAAACCACCAGTGCTAATGCCTCCCCAGCGAGATCAACCAATTCTTAGATTAAAGTAATTAATTAAGTGTTGCTTGTCAAAGGTTTGAAACACAATCTGTTGAGCATTTCACAACTATGTGATCGAGGTAATATTGTTGAATTTCTTGCTAGTGAATGTAGAATCATCAATGGAAAAACTAGAGAACTCATACTTGAAGGTAAACTTGTCAAAGATGTCTACATGACTAACTTATATTCATTGTCGGGTCAATCACTATCATGCATGAGTGTTCAAAAGAACGACCCTTGGCTTTGGCACAAACGACTTGGTCATGTAAATGCTAAGACACTTAACACCCTCAAGAGACTTGATCTAGTTGACGGCATTCCTAACATTAAGTTTGAATTTAATCACTTTGCGATGATTGTGTTAAAGGAAAACAAGTTAAATGCTCTTTTAAATCCAAAAAGGTTGTTAGCACTTCCTTATCTCTTGAACTCATTCATATTGATTTATGTGGTCCCATGCGAGTTGTGAGTAGAGGTGGAAGTCGTTTTATTTGTGTCATTGTAGATGACTTCACAAGATTTGTTTGGCTTCTCTTCTTAAGTTCTAAGGATCAAACATTTGATGAGTTCTTAATTTGGGTCAAAAAAGTTCAAAACAAATTTGGTTATAAACTTGTCTCATTGAGATCCGACCATGGAACCGAGTTTGAGAACTTGTCATTTGAGTCTTATTGTAATGAGAATGGTGTTAGTCATAACTTCTCGGCCGCAAGAACCCCACAACAAAATGGGGTTGTGGAAAGAATGAATCGAACTCTTGAAAATATGGCTAGAACCATGCTCATTAGCTCTAAAGTTCCTAAGAATTTTTGGGCCGAAGCCGTAAACACATCTTGTTATATTTACAACCGTGTCATGATTAGAAAAATCATTGAGAAAACTCCCTATGAACTACTACGAGGAAGAAAACCTAATCTTTCACATTTAAAATGATTTGGTAGTAAATGCTTTGTGCACAATAATGGAAAAGACAACCTTGGCAAATTTGATGCTCGTAGTGATGAAGGAGTTTTTGTTGGTTATTCCGATCATAGTAAAGCCTATAAGGTTTATAACAAAAGGACTATAAAAATGGAAGAAAGCTTTCATGTAATATTTGACGAATCTAGTCTTTTTGTGTCGAACACACAGGTTGATGATGAGGATGATGAATATGATGACGATTTTGAGATTGGTATGACACGACATGATATGGATCAAGTGGTAGAAGAGGTGAGCAACGATTGGAGCCACTTTGTTGCATGAGGAGGATGTCCAAAATTCAGGGGGAACTAATCGTCCTCCTACACAAGATGATGCTACCTCATCCAGGGGGAACAAGGATGGTGAAGAACAGCCCAATCTAAACATAAATGAACCACAATCACCTCCTTCAAACAATCCTCATGCAACAGTCCCCTCTACTGTTGCAGACGAACAAACCGAATCCTCTGACCCACTTATTCCCAAAAAATGGAAACACCAAAGCTCACATCCTTTATCAAATCTAACCAGTGACTTAACTTCTGGAATAAAAACCAGATCATCGCTTCAAAATTTCTGTGCACACAATGCTTTCATCTCAAAATTGAACAGACCATGGGTCACAAAGAGCCTTGATCGATGAATCTTTGGGTGATTGCAATGCAAGAGGAATTGGAGCAATTCGAAAGGAACAAGGTATGTCATCTTGTCCCTAGGCCCTCCCAACGTACTGTAATTGGTACATGGTGGGTCTTTCACAACAAGCTAGATGATGTTGGAGAAATCGTAAGGAATAAAGCTAGACTAGTGGTGCAAGGATTTAACCAACAAGAAGGAATTGATTACGATGAAACCTTTGCACCGGTAGCTAGGCTTGAAGCCATACGAATGCTTGTAGCTTTTTCCTCTTTTCAAGGTATAAAGCTTTTTCAAATGGATGTCAAAACCGCATTTTTAAATAGATACCTTGATGAAGAAGTGTTTGTTGAACAACCTCCGGGCTTTATAAACAACGAGTTTCCCAACCACGTTTTTAAACTTGATAAAGTACTCTATGGTTTAAAACAAGCTCCTAGGGCTTGGTATGATAGGCTTTCAAAGTTTCTATTGGAAAACGGTTTCATACGTGGGTCCGTGGATAAAACGTTGTTTATCAAGTCACAAGGAGATGAACTGTTGCTTGTGCAAGTATATGTCGATGACATTATTTTTGGAGCAACTAACAATGTTCTTTATAAGTACTTTTCTGATTTAATGACTTCGGAATTTGAAATGAGTATGATGGGAGAACTTGGATTTTTCCTTGGTCTTCAAATCAAACAAGGTGAAAATGGAACAATGATTCATCAACAAAAGTACTTAAAAGAAATGCTAAGTAAGTTTGGGTTAACTAATTCTAATCCTATGCCTACACCAATGGTGTCTAAAGTCAAGCTTGACAAAGACGAAAATGGTAAGAGCATTAGTGAAAAGGTATATCGAGGTATGATAGGTTCCTTACTTTACTTAACCGCTAGTCGACCCGACATACAATTTAGTGTGTGTACTTGTGCCCGTTTCCAAGCAAATCCTAAAGAATCACATTTCAAAGCCGTCAAACGGATTTTTAGGTATTTGATTGGAACACAAGGGCTATATCTTTGGTACCCAACTCACTACGAACTTGATCTTGTAGGTTTTTCGGATGCGGACTATGCCGGTGATACATTGGATAGGAAAAGCACTTCGGGCATTGCTACATTCCTAGGACCGTGTCTCATTTCATGGGCTTCTAAGAAGCAAAACACCGTTGCATTGTCCACGGCCGAAAGTCAATATGTGAGTGTCGCTCTATATTGTGCACAAATTCTTTGGGTACGTCAACAATTGCATGACTATGGCCTTACTTTCGAGACTACCCCTATATTTTGTGATAACACTAGTGCAATTAATATATCAAAGAATCCTATATAACACTCACGAACTAAACACATCGACATACGACATCATTTTCTACGTGATCAAGTTGAAAAAGGTAATATATGTCTAAGCTTATGTAAAACGGAAAATCAAATTGCGGACATTTTTACAAAACCGTTAGAAAGAGAACAATTCGAAAGACTTCGGTCGGAAATTGGTTTATTAGGTGACATATCGCTAAATTAAGTTACTTTTTCCAATGATTGATTAGTGGAAGGATTTACATGTAATTATTTTTAGCTAATATGGTTGAATGCATGCAAATGTCGAACAAAATAAAATCAACAAATGTCTGTGTGCACTTGAGCTAATCTTTGCATTGAGCCTCCCAAAAACCACTTTATGTCCCATCATACCTAAAGTCTACACCCTAGCCTCACTCTCTCACCACTCAACCGTCCACTCACCTTGTTAACTACACCAACCCCTCATTTATTTCCATGTTTCCACACTAAAACTCCCTATTACCCACTAAACAAAAACCAACCCTCACCTTTTTCGGATTTCCAAACCGTCAACACCCTTTCCCTTTCCACTCTCTTAAAATGCCCCCAAAACAAAGGTTCTCACAAGAGGTTCTTCAACTTAGAGATACATTTAACCCAAAATATATTGCCAAAAAGAAAATGGCTCCCAAAACCGCTGCCAAAACAAATGAGACCATCCCTGCCACTGCCAAGGCAACCGTTGCACGAAAGAAGACAACCGCCAAAAGGGGCGGTGGTCGTGGCAGAGGAGGTAGAAGTAGGAATCCTCCTATCTCTCTACAGTTAGATGCTGAGGTGGACTTTGACACCGATGAAGAAGACTCCGGTTCTAAGGGAACCAAAAAGGATGAAGACATTCGAAAATTAAGTGATGTTGCCGAAACAAATGAAAAGGAAGATCAACCAAGTGAGATGAAAGAGGGGGAACTTGAAGGTGAGAAATCAAAAGAGGGTAATGAAAGCAAAGAAAAATCAGAGGGAGACAAAGAAAAATCAAAAGAAAGTGAAGAAAAATCAGAGGGAGACAAAGAAAAATCAAAAGAAAGTGAGGAAAAATTAAAAGAGAATGAGGGGGATTCAAAAGAAAAGGAAAAGAAGGAGAAGAGCGGTGATGAAAATGATGCAGTTGATAAGGAAAAGAATGATGATAATGATGTGCTTTTAAAAGATTTGGTGAGTGAAAGTTTGGAGAAGGATGAGATGAGTAAAATAGATGTAACTGTGACTTCCACTGTTGAAAGAGAAATCGGTCCCAATGTTGAAAAAATTGATGAAGATCCTAAAACTGATTCAACAAAGACGGCGCATGTTGAAGAGGTAGTTGATGTTGAGGATCATGGTGATGCCAAAGAGGTGTTTGATGATGGGCTTGACCCATTATTTTCGAAACCCGCATCAAGAACCCGGTCCAGGCGAAAGATGCTTGAGATCTTCGGTGATGATGATGATGATGTGACACCGGAGGCATCCCCTCCAAAACCCAAAGTCACTCAAAGGAAAAGGGGATCCACTTCAAATACCAAAGCACCCAAACGGCCTCGTTATCATCGGGATTTGCCAAGTATAGATGAGAATGAGATTATTGAGGAGAAGGTTCCACTCAACACATGCATGGACCTTGTCATTGCTCCTTTTGGCGAATCATTCAAAAATGACGTCCTCAACCATCTTAATTCTCTCGATCTTAAGGATGAGATTTCAAGATATGCCACGGTATGCTGATCTGTTGCTTCCACAGTGGAAGGCGTTATAAGAAATCTTGGTATGACACCTCTCTTGCTTTCAAATACTTCAAAGAAGCTATGTATGCACAGGGTTGGGTGAATTTGTTGGACAAATATAGTCCCATGTACTTGTCCAAAATCATCCAATTCTATGCAACAGTCAAGGTAGATGTTGCATCTGGAACTCATTCTGCCTACATAAATCAGAAACCCTTCGTCCTTACAATCGACCAACTTGCTGCCCATCTGGACATATGTGATGTCAGGCTTACCTCCTTTCCCAAACGTGATTGGAGTGAACTTGACGAGGTCACCTCTACCCAAGTCATGAAGGTTCTTCGACCTCATGATGACAATGGCCCAACCAACATCTATGCCCTCGAACTAACCGCACCCATTAGGTTCATCTTTAACCTTGTCTTTCGTAACCTAGTCCCTAGCAACAATAGCCGTGGGAGATGCTCTCTCCTTGATATGCTCCTTATTCATCACATTGTCAAACACAAACCCATAAACCTTCCTCGCCTTATGTTTCACCGAATTCTTGAGATGTCCACTGAATTTCAAAGCCGCAACTTTGACAAAAATGCCGTGGTCCCTTATGGTATGTGGCTCTCTATTATCTTTATGAGGGAGGGGTTAGTGTTGAAGGGAAGCCCCGCAATTGAAAAATTGAGTGATGAAATGACACCGGGTCTTCTTTCTCGGATGAACTTGGAGATTAAGGATGGGAAATTGGAAAGGAAAAATCAGTCGGGTTCTACAGCGGGTTCTACTGTTGAATTGGGTGTGGTGCTAGCAAAGTTGGATGAACTTCTTGGAATTGTCAATCGGTTGGTCAAAGAACAGGGCAAGTTACGGGATGAGGTGGGTGATCTTCGCACTATGAATGAAGATCTACTTGAACGTCTTCAGGCTAACAAGCCGAATGCCTCCTAAGCTCATGCCTTTCTAACCCGTCTATCTCTTATTGAACCTCGGCTCTTTGTTGTTCTTAAAAACTTGTGCACTTTCGGATGTTTGTTTTTTATCTTGCTTGAACTATTTGTGTGTGTTTAAATCGTGTTGCTCAACTTTTGGACATGTTTTCTCTTCCCTTGATGATGTCAAGAGGGGGAAGTACTTAACCATGCTTATGTGTGATCTTCTAACTCTTAGGCTAACGTCCACCTTAATTATGTCTTAGCTTTCATGATTAGAAGTTTTACCTAAGCCAAGCATGTTGCACCTTTCGACTACCTTGATCATGTTTATAAATTATGTTTATGTTAAAATGACCAAAGACCGACTAACCATGGGCTAAGGGAGAATATCACACATGTTTGGACTTGTCATCATCAAAGGGGGAATTTGTTAGAACACATTGGGTTGATGATGCCAAGTCCCTTTGTTATTTGATTGTTTGCTCTTAGTTGAAATGATTAGTGATTGAAGCAATCAAATGGACTTTCAACAATGATTCAAGATGATCAAGCTAATCAAGGAAGTCAAGACAATTATATTTTCCAAGCCTTAGTCGAAAAATGTAAGAGTAAGTGTAACATTCTCATTTAAGTAAGTAATGGCAAAACCATGCAACAGTACGCTGTACTGTGGTTTCTGGTACTATCATACGGAGGAGGAATTTCGACCAAAATGTTTTAAGTGTCAAAACTTTGCAAACTTTAAACCTTAAACATTTGAATTTTCAAAAGCTTAAAAATAATCTGAAATTTTGGAGTCACAAACCCACTTGACTAAGCCTCTAGATTTGTGCAAACACCTTTTACTAAAATGGCAAAGAAGACTTGTCAAACTTCTAAAGTAAGAAAAGCTTTTTGCCATTTTGGTAAAATGTCACATGTTGAGTGTAGTAGCTTAAGTTTTCTGATTTCGTAAGCCCCAAGCCTATAGTCTAACACTTACCATCACTCAAAGCTATCATTTTAATATTGGATTTAATCTTTCTAAGTTGTACTTACCTAAGACTAAATCAACTATAAATAGAGTGTCTTAGTCACATTTATTTCTCAAGACTTCCAAAGCATTAATTGTAAAAACCTTGCAAATCATTTGTGCATTTAAAGCTTTGTTCTTCAAGTGTTTGCAAAACGTTTTTCTGATTTTAAAGTCTTCAAATTGTTTTCGAAAAAGCTGTAAAACCTCCAATTATCGATTCATTTGCATCTTTGTGACATAATGAGTTTGTTCCATGATTCTCGTGTTAGATCTTCATTGTGATCTCCATGTTCATTTAGTGAACCCTTGAGATTCAAGATTCTGTAACACCTTGAGATAGAACCCATAAAATCTTGAAGCGGAGTAGCTTTAAGTTTGAGTGCAACCGGAGTAGGTTGGCGAGTTATTTTTATTGTAAGGGGTTTAGTGAGTTTGAGTAAATTTCTAAACAAGCAATAAAATAACGGTTGGACGTAGGCCTCGGAGTAGAGGTTGAACCAATTTTTAAAATGTTGTTTGTTTGTTCATTTACTTTTACGTTCTTCCACTTTGCTATTTCTCGCATGTACCTAATCAAGTTCTGTGTCACAGTCACCTATACTGTGACCTAGAACTGCTGTACCTTCTTGTGAACTTACATTCAATTAAGTTTCTCAAGTCTTGTACTTTAATATTCTTAGCTTAAAGTAATTAATTAACTAAGTTAAGGATAAAATTTTTAAAAGGTACACCTAATTCACCCCCTCTCCCTCTTAGGTGTTAATCGTTCTTAACTCTTCACATACCACCAGTGCTAATGCCTCCCCAACGAGATCAACCTCTTGGTTTATATCTCAAAGTCACTGAAACAGCCATGGGGGCTATGCTCGCACAAACTGTTGGAAAGGAATAAAGAGCTATCTACTACCTTAGTAAGAAGTTCATAGAATACGAGTGCAAATACACACCCCTCGAAAAGACATGCCTCGCTCTTGTGTGGCCAACAAAGAAGCTACGCCACTACATGCTTAGCTACTCTGTCAAAGTGTACTCCAAAATGGATCCCATCAAATACCTCTTCGAGAAACCCATTCTCAACGGTCGTTTGGCAAGATGGACCCTAATGCTCTCAGAGTTCGATCTCAAATACGTACCTTTGAAGGTTATAAAGGGACGCGCCGTTGCCGAGTTCTTCACAGACAATCCTATCAACGACACCCAAGCAATAGACATGTGATCGTTGCCAGACGAGGACATCCTACAAACTAGTGTAGACAACTGGGACCTTTATTTTGATGGAGCATTAATTTAAGAGGATTTGGAATAGGAGTATTGCTCATTTCTCCTGAAGGTGAGTATACACCACTTTCTGTCAAGCTTGACTTTGAGGTGACAAATAACGCAACAGAATGTGAAGCTTGCCTCATTGGTCTACAAGCAGCAGTAAGTTTGGGCATCAAGAACCTTCGAGTGCACGGAGACTCATCCTTGATCATTAACCAAATTACGGGATCCTGGAAAATTCGAAGTGAAAGTCTAGCACCCTATCAGGCTAGAGTTGTAACACTCCCATTTACTCAGGAGCCTTTAGCTAGACATTCCCAAATAAATAGAATTGTTACCATCTCGGTTTCCCGAGGTAGTGAATAACAAAGATCAACTCACCAAAGTACTTTAAATTAAAACTTAATGATTACATGTTTATTACAACTTAATCCAACTAAAACTTAATATAAAATAATTACAACTCGCAGCGGAAATAAATAAAGTGATCTCATAATTAATCTATGTGATCTAGACTTCTAGGTAGATTGGCCAGTCCTCACACATCCCGTGGCTCCCAAGTCAGCTAATCTTTAGTACCTGTCAAATCTGCTCCCCAAAAAACGGTTCATCACAGGTGTTCACGAATACACAGTCAACCACGAGGTTGAGTAGAATAACTAACAACAGTAAATAACAACGACAATATAACTCCGCAATATATATGGCTTATTAGCACACTTCAACCGAGCTCTACTCGTTACACTAATCATCCCGCTAATCCCTAGCCGGGGCAGCCTCAACCCGAAGGTGAGTAGCCACACACTACATTACCATAAGGTAATGTCTGCCTCAACTCATAGTTGAGTAATATCCACCAGATGGCATGCAGACCAATCTGGGGCCTGCCTCGAGTAAACACGATAAATATCGTCTGCCAGAATAAATTTGTTCAACCACTCCACATTACTATAAGTAATGTCTGCCAGAATAAATCTGATAACCACTATACATTATCATAAGTAATGTCTGCCAGAATAAATCTGCTAACTAATGCAAATGCCATCCTTTATACGAATGCAACGATAAATAATAATAATCAGCCGGATATAATCCACAATAATCAACCACAATGATATAACAAGTATACTCCCAGCCACAATACTCATGTGAATTACAATAATAACAGCCAGTTGAGTAGTTATCCTACCTGGCAAGCAAATACACCGTATACCGCAATCCAATAAGTAGAAATCCAAATAAAGCTTCTCAACAATTCCGTCACCTAACATAAATAATTATTCACAATTACTACTAATTACCACTAATTCTAATTATATAATAATTAAAGTAATTATAAACTAGTTATATTAATTATATATATTATTACGTCATTGGCTACTTTAATCCCGTTGTAGATACCCAGTATCTGCTGAGACTCCAACAAACACCCGATGATTATTGGACTACAACATGTTTTGGAATCGCGGCGTTTGATCGACAGTTTGTGTACAACTTTACGTCGGAAAACTTAAAACGATTTCGAAAATAAAACATTTCAAAACATTTCAAAAATACCTGGAGTGTTTAATGCACGACGACGGGGTCGCAATGACACTAACTAGAGTCAAAACCGGCACCGGACCAAAAACCGACTCAAAAATTCAAATCCCGACTCCAACAACGAGTCAAACCGAGTCAACCACCAAAAACAAACATTTCAAACCTTCTACCTTAAGTTTTCCCGGATTCATGATCGGTCAAGTACCAAACATGTGATTACAAAACCTAGGATAGAACAAATCATGATTGCGTTTGTTGTGAAAGTGACAACACAGCTCGAAGACCCGCGACGTGGCTCGCGCCTCTTTGAGCAGCCCAAGTGGCCACGTCGCTCAAAACTCACACAACCACTCATTCTCCTATAAATACCTCTCAAATGCCACCCATTTGAGACCTACGCGAGTGTCCGCCCCCTCTTTTCTCCCTTAAAACTCTTGACTCGACTTCTTAAGTCACAACCCGACGCGTATTTACGACCTACCGATCATAAACATGAGCCTTACACATTGTTTGGTACCGTCATCGTGCATTAAATCACTTGACCGACCACTTCGACCACTACACCATCACTAAACTTTTAAAACACTCTTTTACTTACCAAAACGGTTTTAAACCGAGTTTTTTCGATCAAACGAGTTATTACACTTACGTCGGTCACTCGCCATAACCAAACATGTAAGTATGAGGGTGTAAAAATCCTCTTTTATTATGTTTTCATTTGTTTCATGACTCTAACATGCTAAAACATGCATAACATGAACCAAAACATGGAATAAACGAGCCAAAACTGATTTTTGGTCTGAGGCAGAAGCCCCTTAGGTCGCCAACTAGCTTGCGCCTAAATGGGGTATTCAGACCAGAAATCAACCGTGTTTGTTCTCGTCGTTTCCCTTAATCCATTTTTCATATTTGTAATCGGTTTTCACCATTTCAAGTATTTTCGAACCATTGTTATTTTATTTCACATGTTTTAACCATAAAGCATTTTTCACCCTTGGTTCTTCATACCATGACGATTAAATCCGTGTTTCGGTGATAATATTTGGTTAATGACATTTAGAAGGTATTTTAAAGCCTTTTATTTCATTTCTTTACATTTTTCAAACAAACATATTAGTCACCAACACAAAGTCATCCTTGGTTCTACATACCATGCCAGATTTTAACCCGGATACGATGATGAGTATCGACTAATTACATTCAAATGGACTTAAAACAATTAGTCCATAATCATTTTTCAAAACTATTCATGTCAAGTTTGTCAAATCGAACCCGACACCGAATATTATCAAATAATGATGATTATTCGAGTCTAGTTCTTCAAATCAACAAATGCGGTCTAAACGACCCCTTCAAATCAAACCGGGTTCAAATACCCATTTCCAACACATTTTATAACGTTTTCTAAAGGTCGAACACGGCACATAAACGTGGGCTAACCCGCGCCTAAACAGGCTCTCCATTTCTCATTTTCAAAACCAGAGGGAGGCTCCTTACACCGTCTGCTGGCTTGCGCCTCATATAGCCGTCTGGTACAGGGCCTGTTCCCTTCCAGCATTAGTCCAGGACGATCCCGACTCCGGTTAACTCGGATATAGGACGAATCAGATGACTATTCAAAACCACATTTGCAAAATGCCTTACTAAAACAAATGGATCATGTTATGCACCCTAAACCTAATACGGTAAATGGATGTTTAATTTCCGTCTTGCATGCAAATCAACCATTAATCCAACTCGACATCTTATACTTGATACTTGGATTAAATCAACCGACTTAGAAAGCTCTCACATGTTAGGTTTAAATTATTGGATGCGCATTCATGCATTTAAACTGTTTTATCAACTTTTGCATTCAACCAATCAAGATCGATCAGTAGAGGCCGCTAAACGCGGGCGGGATTGGGTGTCTGATTAAAGGGCTTCCCAATACGTACCTTCACCTCTTACTTAGAAACTTTGGATAGTGGACGACCTTATCCAGGGCGTACGAGAGTCATTCTAGAGATAGGATGCTAAAGAGGGACGATTTCCTTATCTTTAGTACCTATGTCAAACGCTGCTTTGTGCTTCGATTTGACCGAGGTATAAAGTGGAATTCGAACGGGTTCCAGGCATCCCACAAATGCTTGGTGACGACTCCGAACATCTCTAATCGTTTCGAGACCCTTACCGAGACGAAACCGACCGATCTAAAACGATCCGGTCGAAAGCATTTTTACGCCGCCGAGCGTGGCTTTCAAAAAGACCGCTGTGTGTCCACAGATCGAAGTGGGCTTGCAGGTGGGCCATGTCCACAGATTGGCGACTCCGCTGGGGAAAACTAGGACACTTACGTCTTTGTGATCCCTAGATGGTGAGACTCGAACGAGGTCTTGATTGGAATGCATTAATTGATATTACGGTCACGGTCGGGTTTCCTTGTCTGGGCCCACAACCTAACCCTTTTCGACCAATTGGCTCATTTCGTCGGCGTGAGTTTTCTCATCCCCGCGTTTCGAATCCCAATTGAGTCAAGCATACCTTTGACGTTACACATTTCTGTTTCGTCAAAGAGCTTTCATCACTTTTGAGCACGAGGCTAGGGCACCCTCCTTACACATTTTGTTTGGATTGGTATCCCTCTCGCAAATCGGGGTTTGATTGCTTGGTGTGTAACCCACCCTTTTAAGCCAAAACCCGTGTCAGCATAATGCATAATATAATGAAACTGTGAGTGCTTATGTGCTATCTGATCATAAGTCCTTCCGTGTCTTTTTCAAACTTTCAAAAAACACCTCTTCGCGCCGTTATAATGGCCATTTCAAACCTCGGTCTTTCGCCGACCGAGGCACGCCTTTCTAGGCCGTCGTAATGACGATTTTTCAAACCTGGTTTTGTATAACCATTTCAACACGCCTTTCTAGGCCGTCGTAATGACGATTTTCAAACTCGGTTTTGTATAACCATTTCAACACGCCTTTCTAGGCCGTCGTAATGACGATTTTCAAACCTGGTTTTGTATAACCATTTCAAAATCACCTCTTTATGCCGTTATAACCGCCGCGTCTAGACACGGATTTTAACCCGTTTCGCGCAGACAATGGCTTTCTTTCAAAACCCGAGAAAAGCACACACCCTTTTCTCGAGACACTTTCGAGATCCCGAGGACCATGCACCGTCCCCGAGACCTCTTCAAACATTTCAAACTCGATTTTCAAAACATACAATTTTGAATTTCAAAACCGTCTTGGGAAACGATGCACTGTTTCCCGAGTTGACTCAAACTCAAACCGTCTTTTGCAAATAAACTTAAGACAACCCTTTTCAACTGATTGACTTGCGGAGATTTCTATCTTCGGAAGCCGCCCATTTAAAATCGACAAATGAATCTTTTTGAAAATTTCTATTTTCAAAAAAAAAACTTCTGTCCACCATTCCAATTCCGCCTCGTGTCTATCGAGTCAAAGCAAACGTACTTATGGGTCTTTACTTATGAGTCGTCTCACCACGAGACCCGTCCAATGGCGTCGCGCCGTCATGATTGGACTCGTGTCAAAGGTTCGGTCAAACACCGCCACGTCATAAATCGAGTCAGCACCAAGGGACCATACACGGTCGCCCCGTCTTGTTGAGTCTGTATTTGTCTCGTCCTCTGCGTTGTCTGCGTTTATTCTTGGAACCGTGTCAGATTGAGTTGTAATGTGAGCCGTTTTTCTGCCTCAGAGCCATGGCCCCGTCTTCAGCTTCGTCCAATAACAACAATGATAACAACAGAGATGTCACAACTAATCAGCTAGCCAGCCTGCTTACCGCTCTTAAGGTCACCCTGGATCGCGTCGAGACCCGTATCGACGCCCTGGAGAACAAGAAAACTGGGGAACATAATACCCCACCTCTCGATCGAAATCGAGAAGAGATCAAGCTCTTGGAAGAACAGCTCCTAGCCCGGGTAACAATATCCATCTTGAGAACAACCGAAGGTTCGAGACTGTCGGGGACCAAGCATCTCGACAACTTTACCCTGACTGATGTGCCTAAGTTCAAGGGAGTGGAGGACCCACTCAACCATATCCGTGCTTTCAAGGACTACATGGCCATTAAGGGGGTCAAACAGGAGCTCTTTACCCGGATCTTCCCATCCTCTTTGGAGCCGATTCCTCGCCAATGGTACTACTCCTTGGACCTGAAAAACCTTACTACTTGGAATGAGATCGCAGTTGAGTTTGCCAAGCAGTATGCCGACAACGTCGAAATCCAGGCCAACACCCGCACTCTCGAGGTGTTAACCGAAAACAACAAAGAAGGGTTCACTGAGTTCCTAACCCGTTGGAGGAGGGTGAGTACTCAATTGGTCAGTAAGCCGAGTGAATCAACTCTGGTGGAAAAGTTTGTCAACAATCTCCGCCCGGTTTATGCCAACCTACTGAGGTATCAGAATATCAAAACTTTTCAAGATCTGCAGATTCTGGGGACACGTATTGAGGACGACCTCCGAAAGGGTGTCTTAGCAAAGACCACTGGCAGGGGTTACCAGGGATCCACCTCAACCGGATCTCGCCCTTACGGTCAGACAAACAAGATTGATGAGGTCAACCTCGTCGAACCATCTGCCAAGAAAACTGAGCGCCCCCAGAGAGTGTTCACCAACATAGGGTCGACTTATGCAAGTACCCTGAAAAGGCTCATGGACCAAGGGAAGCTACAACCGATCGGACCCACCCCGGATCCGACCGACGCCAAGAAGTCCCGATTTTGGAACCCTAACGCCTACTGCCAGTATCATCGAGGGAATGGGCATGATACCGAAAATTGCTTCAAACTCAAGCACCTCATTCAAGACATGATTGAGAAGGGAGACTTGCCCATACCCCCACCAACTAAGCCGAACAACAAGACGAATCCTCTGGGAATTCACGCCATCTCTGACGATGAGCCGACCCTAGACAGCTCTCACCTCATCTTGCCGATTGACGACGAGGTGAATGTTCTGGAAAAGGATCCTTCAGACGGAGTGTTTGTGTTTAGTGCTGCCACCATGCTCACTATGTTTCAACAAGTTGAAGAGGCCATAGCCAGCCTCTCTGAAAGAATCACCCGACTCGACGACGCCTACCGTCGACTCATCTTCAATCCTCCAACACCGCGCCCAAGGGAGAATTCCCCAAGCATTCAAAACTACCCATCCCAGGATTGATTGCTCCCGTGACCATTCTGGCATAGACCTCACGAAAATCACCCTCAAAATAACTACCCTCAAAATAACTACCCCCATAAAAGTCGCCCTCACAAAAATATTCCCCACAAGAACTACCCACCGAGGAATACCCCTCCAAGGTATCCTCGAGACTCTGAAATTAACGGCATATGGAGGGATGATGTTGAGGATGTCTATATCCTCCCAGGAAAGGAGAAGCAGACGAAAGAAATCGGACATCTCACCCGGTCCGGACGTCCCTATCAAAATCCGAACAATCCAACGGTCGTTCCAACAACGAATGACCAAATCGTCCTAGAGGTGGACACTCAACCAAAGGCCCCCGAGAACTCAATCCTGAAACAGCTCCAGAAAGCAAAAGCCGAAATCTCAATTTGGCAACTGATCGCAACGTCTTTTGAGCATCGACAGGCCTTGCTGCAGGCCTTGGGAAAATTAACCGTGCCCTCCACCTCTTCCCCAGAAGAAATAGTGGTGCACATGACGAGAGACGCCCCTGATCTGAGTAACCCGGTCGTCTTCTCCGACGAGGATATCTCTCCGTTCGGAGCCAATCATAACCTGGCCCTGTACATCACCGTACAATGCCTCCAGAAAAATATACCAATGGTCCTCGTGGATGACGGTTCCGCCGTGAATGTCATTCCTCTCAAAACTGCCCACAGGCTGGGTGTCAAGGAATCTGATTTGATCCCAACAAATCAAGGAGTACGCACCTACGATGGCACTCGTTACAAGGTCGCTGAGCTAGTCACTTTGACCGTCGCAACCGGACCATTAGAAAGACAAACCAGTTTTCAAGTGGTCGACATCGACGCGTCCTTCAACATGCTCCTAGGACGTCCCTGGATTCACGCCGTCAAGGCGGTCACATCAACGCTCCACCAGAAGATCAGGGTCCCCTTGAACGGGAAAACAATCACGATTCTCACTTCCCCAATCAAAGCAGTTATGAGAAGGGGGATAGCCTCCCAAGCCATTGAGGAGGACGACAATGAAATGTGGGGTTTCCAAGCCGTAAACGCCATAACTGATGAATCGGCGACCTCTGAGTGTGACCCGTTCACCAACCTCACGGTCAACCGTATTATGATGCGCCAGGGTTACTTCCCGGGTTTGCCGCTCAATCCACTAAAGGACCCATTGCCTCCCTTGAAACAGGCTAAGGTCCCCAATATTCCCTTTGGGCTGGGGTACGAACCTACTGACCAAGATATCCGGGAGATGAACCTCCTAATCCGAAAACGCAAGAAGCACGGAGTCATCCTCCGTCCCTACCATCTGACTCTCAACGGATACTTTGTCCCCGAGAGAGAGTCCGAGCCCTACCACGGCTTTCCGGAACCGATCTATGACTCTGTGGCCAAGGCTAGGTACCCGGGAGTGGAAGTCTTCCAGGACTGCTACTTTATCCCCGACAACATCGAAGCTGCATCAACTGAGTCCAAGCCGTCACCATGCCTTGACGGACAAGCTGTCACACTCCTCTTCGGGGAAGATAACGTCAAACACCTCGACTATGAGGACATCATCAACATCGCCCTGAAGGACAATCAATTTGACCCAACCGCCTTGATCTCCGATACTGACCCAAAGAAAGCTACCCAGGGCTGGAGGAAGACCGTCAAGTGGACCGATCGCCAAGGCCGCATTCTCAAGATAACAACTGGAGAAGGCCCTATGTTCAAAGAGAGAAGTGAAGAAGGATCTGAGTCTGAGTCGGAGTCAGAGTCCGTCGTAGCTCCTAACACTCCTGATGTCCCAGTCAAGGTCTCCTTCCCACTATTTTATCACAAAGTCGTGGCTGATTCAGAGGCTGAGTCCACTAGGGTCACCCCACTCCCATGAAAGGTGACAACCTGGAGCCTGTTCCAGGGGCCACTTCCTCTGTTGTGTCGCCTCTGACTGACCACAAGATGTCTGTCCTTTCCGAGCTTTTCGTTCGTGTCAACTTAATGAACGCTAAGTTTGCTTATGACTCGTCTCAATTTAACTGCAATACGATTCTGAATGACTATGAGGAATTTGACTTGAGTGACTACCCACCGCACTTAGCCAAAGAACTTGACAAACGGGAAACCAGAACCCCCATCATTGAGGAAACCGAACCTATTAACGTAGGAACCGACAATACACCTCAAGAACTTAGGATAGGGACAACCCTGGACCCCTCGGAAAGACAACAGTTCATTGACCTCCTCCACGAATACAAGGACGTGTTCGCCTGGTCTTATAGAGACATGCCTGGGATTGACAGAGAAATCGCAGAGCACCGAATACCCATTAAACCCGGAGCTAAACCTATGAAACAGAAGCTACGCCGGATGCGTCCTGAGTGGGCCCTAAAAATCAAGGAAGAAGTGGACAAACAGTTCAAGGCTGGGTTCATCAAAGTGTCTGAATACTCTGATTGGGTGGCCAACATTGTGCCCGTACCAAAGAAAGACGGAAGAATTCGGGTTTGCGTCGACTTCAGGGATCTGAACAAGGCAAGTCCAAAAGACGACTTCCCTTTGCCACATGTTGACATTCTGGTAGACAATACTGCCGAGCATGCTCTCCTATCCTTCATGGACGGGTATGCCGGGTACAACCAGATTAAAATGGCTGAAGAAGACATGCACAAGACTGCGTTCACTACACAGTGGGGTACATATTGCTACACGGTCATGCCTTTCGGCCTCATCAACGCCGGAGCAACCTATCAAAGAACCGCTACCACTCTCCTGCATGATATGATGCACAAGGAGGTAGAGGTATATGTCGATGACATGATCATCAAATCGAAAGAACGGGACGGCCATATCAATGCCCTCCGGAAATTCTTCGCTCGTCTGCGGAAATATAACATGAGACTAAATCCTCAGAAGTGTGCATTCGGGGTCACCTCTGGAAAACTCTTGGGACATGTCGTCAGCAAAAGAGGCATTGAGATTGACCCAACCAAAATCAAAGCCCTTCAACAAATGCCTCGGCCTAGGAACGAGAAGGAGATTCGGGGATTTCTCGGTCAGGTCCAATACATCAGCCGGTTTATTGCCAAGCTCACCATGATTTGTGAACCGATATTCAAGAAGCTTCGTGCCTCCGATCAAACTGATTGGGACGATGACTGTCAGAAGGCGTTCGACAGGATAAAGGAAATCCTATCCAAACCTCCTGTCCTCATGCCACCTCAACCGGGGATTCCTCTATCCCTATACCTGACTATTACCAACACGGCCATGGGAGCAATGCTAGCACAAACAGTTGGCAACGAAGAGCGAGCCATCTACTACATCAGCAAAAAGTTCATTGAGTACGAGACGAGGTATACCCAACTGGAAAAGACATGCCTTACCCTAGTATGGTCAACAAAGAAGCTGCGACATTACATGCTCAGCTACACGGTCCACATCTACTCCAAGATGGACCCGGTTAAATACATCTTCGAAAAACCCGTACTAAACGGAAGGCTATCTAGGTGGACACTCATGCTGTCTGAGTTTGATATCAAGTTCGTACCCCTCAAGGTTATCAAGGGAAGAGCAGTTGCCGATTTCCTAGCAGAAAATCCCGTCAACGAGGATCTAACGACCGACACATGGTCACTTCCTGACGAAGACATCCTTTGTGCCGACTCCGACGCATGGGACCTATACTTTGATGGTGCATCTAATCTGAGAGGCTTCGGGGTAGGAATCCTTTTAATTTCACCAGAGGGAGAACATGTTCCAATCTCGGTCAAGTTGGACTTTGCCGTCACCAACAATGCCGCTGAATATGAAGCATGTCTCATCGGCCTACAAGCAGCCATCACACTTGGCATCAAGAGACTGAGGGTCCACGGCGATTCCTCACTCATCATCAATCAGGTATCCGGATCATGGAAAATCCGATCTGACAGCTTAGCTCCCTACCAAGCGAAGATCAGTCAAGAGGCCGAATTCTTCGACCAAATCGACTACTTCCACTTGCCACGAGAGGAAAATCAATTTGCTGATGCCCTGGCAAAACTTATCGCGCTCGTCAACATACCTGACGACATGACGTCAACTCCCCTATGTGTCGAAAGACGGAGCGAGCCAGCTCACACTTGTGCCATTATCGACGACGAGGAAAGCCATGATGAACCTTGGTACCAAACCATCCTCAATTACAAAACCAAAAACGAATTCCCTCCCAACTCTGATCAAAGAGGACAAAGAGCCATCCGTTTACTCGCATCACAATTCGTGATAAACGAAAATCAACTCTACAAAAGAACACCCCAAGGAATTCTTCTCCTTTGCATTGACCATCACAAAGCCAAGAAAGTCATGGGAGAGGTTCACGACGGAGAATGTGGCCCTCACATGAGTGCAATGATGCTTACACGGAAAATCATGCGGCTAGGTTACTACTAAACCACCATGGAAGCCGATTGCCGTAACTACGTCAAACATTGCCATAATTGCCAAATCTTCGCCAACATACAACACATACCACCATCCCTTTTATACACCATGACGTCACCCTGGCCATTCTCAACCTGGGGCATCGACATCATCAGGAAAGTCAACCCGATAGGCACCAAGGGGCATTGCTTCGTCCTCGTCGCCATCGACTACTTTACCAAATGGGTAGAAGCACAGTCATATGCAGTCTTGACCGCCAAACAAGTGGCCAAGTTCATTCAAAACAACATCATCTGCCGATACGCGGTACCCCATGAAATCATCAGCGATCAAGGCTCTCACTTCCGGGCGGAAACTCAAGCTTTGCTGGACAAATACAAGATCAAACGACATCGATCATCCCCCTACCGTCCCCAAACCAACGGAGCGGTGGAGGCAGCGAACAAAACTCTTGTCACCATTATCAAGAAAATGCAAGACAACTACCGCGATTGGCCGAGCAAACTCCCATTCGCACTCTGGGGATACCGAACCTCCATTCGAACACCGACAGGCGCCACACCCTTCTACCTAGCATACAGTATGGAGGCGGTTCAACCAGTAGAGTTAGAGGTCCCATCTCTACGCATCCTACTGGAGAGTCAAGTCCCTGAGGTGGAATGGACCCGTCGAAGGTACGAACAACTCACTCTTCTAGACGAACGACGACTCAACACCTTGCACAACGTCCAGCTATACCAACGACGTATACAACGGGCATTCAACAAGAAGGTTAAACCCAGAAACATCCAGGAGGGCGACTTGGTCCTCAAGTCAGTTCGAGCACCATTACTCGTCGATCCGAGGGGGAAATTCAAACCCAACTGGGCCGGGCCATACTTGGTCAAGAAAATACTTTCGGGGGGTGCAGTGAGACTGAGTGACCTAGATGGGGAGGACTTTACAAACCCGACCAACCTAGACCAACTCAAGAAATACTACCTTTGAACCCTAGCAACCAACGACCTAGCCTAGTTTTACAACTAGCAACGACCTCAACCCTTTTCAAGTCAAGTTCCTCAACGTGTTCTGATTTGAAATTGCATGTTTTATCGAGTCTAAGCTGCGGCACTTTGCCCGTTTCAAATGTCCTTTGATCCGTCAAAGGCAACGTCCATTTGCACTAAAACAAAACAACCCCTGAACTACGATCATGGTTTGATTTCACCTCTTCAGGTGAATACGTAGGCAGTCCCTCTTATGCCTGAGGGATACAACCACAAAACCCAATTCAAATTCACAAAACATTTCGAACTACGATCACAGTTTGATTTCACCTCTTCAGATGAATACGTAGGCAGTCCTTTCTTTCACAAGAAGGATACAACCATTCCCACGATCAAAAACAACCATTCCCACAATAAAAAAAAAAAATTACCCACATAAAAAAACATCTCAAAAAAGAGAAAGGGAAAACCATTCCCTTTCCCACCAAAATACAAAAATGAGCCTTTCTCCCTTTCCACAAAATACCACTTTCCCAAGTGCAATTGTTTAGGACGATTCAAACCGAATTGCCTTTACAAAATGGATGGTAGAAACAAGCGTTCACAATTTTCGACACAAGCAATCCTCTTATTTAATTAATAATGGGAGGGATTACAATTTCAACAACAAATAAAGCTCAATGAGTCTACAACTTGTCAAAGCTAAGGTGTCAAATAAAACACCTCACATAATAAAACTAGCACAAAACACACAACAACTAGCTAGTACAACATAATAAAAACTCACAACAATAATACAACATAATAATAAAGTGGGTAATGGAGGTCTTCACTCTTCCATCCTACCCTTGCCTTTTCCCTCGGGGTACATATTCCCCTTGCTCTTCTTGTTGGCCCGCCTAGCATGAACTTCCTCCTCGGAACGGATCCTCAACGGATCTAAGATGGCGACGGCCTCCGGTCTAGCACAAGACCCCATATTCGACCCAAGACGAGCCAATGCACGGCCCACCATATTCTTGGGGTCGGAACTCCTCCTCTTCGGTGGCCTCATCACATCGGGGGTAGCTCCATCAACATACTTCTCAAAGAAGGCACGGTTGGCCTTGCCAACCTCTCGGTACTTCAAATCGACAACCTCGTCCTTACGAAATTTGGATCTCTCTTCCAAGGACGGAGCACGTGGCCACTTGACATAAGAGGGAGTCACTCATGTCGTGGCAACGGGGTTTGGTACCTCCCAAAGTGGCCGAGTGGCCCACCACCTTTCAAAGAACTCCACAAGCTCGGAGTTCCGAAAAACACTCTCTTGGACAAGGGTATCTTGAGCGGGCACCTTTTGTTGACGCCCCATTTGCCTCATGAGCCTTTCGGGATATATGAAGGAAACAACCTTCAAACCCACCACCATCAAAGAACGAGGACTAGAACCCGAAGCGGGCAACCCCGTGAAGGACCTCAAGTGCCACGCAAGCACCACCCAACGGATATGAGGACCACCCTCCTCCGCCAATCTTGCGGCCCAATAGGCCTCGGTGGAGGCAAAACTATCCGGGTACAACTTCTTCCTCATGGTAAGGTGACGGAAGGAATAAGAAGAAGGATTAACCGGAGGCTCTACATACCTTAGCTTCTCCAATAGCCACACTTGGAGGATCCTTGGGGATCCAAAAGAGGGAGCTTCTCCACAAGAACCTTCCTTGTCCAAGGCTTGGATAATCTCTCCACGCACCAACCATGATGGATCTCTACCGTGCTCCATTTGCTCAATCACATGGATAAGGGTCATGCTACCATGACATCTTGGCCCCTCCTGTTTCAAGACATCAACAAAGAGGTACACATGGACAAGGCAAAATGCAAGAGCCCTTCTCCTAGCCACCTCCGAGACATTAGCATCTAATCGGTTTGAAAAGATGTTGATAAGAGCCAACATATCTACACCATGTGGAGCAAGACGAAAGTTGATTTGGCTTGTTGATAAGCCCAACATGGAACGGAATTTCTCCTTGTAGCACAACCGAGTCGGAGGAAGCACCGGAGCACAACCCGGCCACCCACCAATGGCTCCAACTTCTTCGGCAAGAGGACAAAGCTCACCTTTCGGGAAAACGAAAACATGATGTTTCGAATCCCAAAACCGAGAACATGCTTCAAGAAACGAAGGTTGCACCTTGACTTGACGAAGCACCAACAATTGACCAACTCCCATGCAAGCGAGTTGATACTTTTCGGGAGGCGACAAATCCCGACACCATTGTCGCAATGCGTTCTCAAAAGCATCCATGAAATATTTTTGTGGAAGAAGAAGAGGTTTTGTAGAGATGATTTTGTGTTTCGGATGATGAAACAATGAAGCACAAACGTCCCTATTTATACAAAAATGATCAGCGCATTTTTCAGAAAAAGAGAGAGAGCTTCCATCATCGCAGTCGCTCGCGCCTCTTTGAGGCTTCTCCAGGATTCCCGCTGTTGACTTGTCTCTTTCAACGTGTTTTGTCTCCTGACACCTCAAACTTCCCGCCAGGAACCTTGCGCCTCTTCGGGATGATCCGGAACATTTTGTGTTTCCTCACAGTCACATTTCCTTGTTTTCGCGTTTTACAAAATCCGACACGGTTTCCATGACACAGCTTTAAACATACGGATTTTTTTCTTTCTTTTTAAAAGGGGGGAAGGGCTAGTCGCCCCGATCCGCGATGGATCGTTTCCATATCAGTCGAGATTCCGAAATTTTTTCGCTTTTTCGCAATTTTCCAGCAAAAATCAAAATCGAAGATTGATAACACGACATCAATTTTCCTCAAAATTCAAGCACTCACAAATTCGAGTCTTGACCTCACGAAAATCAAATCAAATGTACTCGCAAAAATCCTTTTCTAAAATTCTTTCCTGATGGTTTGAGTTTGAATTTTTCGAGTCAATTTTCAATAATTTCGATGCAATTTAATTCACGACACGAGTTAATTGCTCAAATTTTCGAATCATTCCCTTTGAATTCCGAACGTGACGACTTGTCACGGAATTTTCAAAATTCATTCCAAAATTTCAATTTTAACTTCAAGTCATCTCGGTTAATTTTGATCTTCAAACAAATGCTTTATGTGTTTTCAATCAAAATGCTTCTACGTGTCTGCATTTTCGCGTATGTGCTATCTGTTGCCTGTTTTCTACACTAACGATGCAGGAACTACTGCGAAGCAAAAGGAGAATCAACAGCCGAGAGCGCTCCTCCGAAACACAACACAAAAAGCCAAAAATCACAAAATAAACCACAATCCAAAAACACATATATACAAACCGCCTTACGCAAAATACATCAACAAACGTCTATCATACAGACACTGGCCTAAAACAAACGTCTATCATACAGACACTGGCCTAAGACAACGAACTGGGGGCTATCCGCCACCTACTGAACTAAGCACTCTCTATCCTCTCAAACGGAAAAGAAAGAGAGCAATATAGGGAACATAGGAGCAACAACGGAAGCAGAGGAGGTTACCATGACGATAACCCCCCGTTCCTGCTCCACGACAAAAAAAGAAGACAGTGCCTTGCAGACTTTGGATGATGAGGAGGCCAAGAACCATCTTACGATGCACCACTCCGATACTGAACCTCACTCATCAGCCACCCTGTCTTTGAGCCACAACGAAAAGGACAAGCCGGCCGTATCAGCCGCCTCTCCTCCTCTACGGAAGCATGCTCCACCACCGCCTCGAATACGGCAGCCTCCTCGGCTGCTACAGCCCCTCCAGGATCGACTTCCTCCTCCAAAGCCTCAATGACGGACCCCATAGGTCCCAAACGATACCCTGTCATCAAAACAACAACAAACAAAAAAGTCAGCTGGAATTTCGGCATTACGACGGCATGAAATGGATAAATCCAAAAAAAACAACCTGCAATGCAAACCCGACACAATGGGGTATTTTTCTGCGGCTCAAAAAGGCAATTCATACGCTAATTTGAGCCCAAACCGGTCAAAAATTCAAAAACGACCGCAAAAAGACAAACGTGATTTTATCACGCCTCAAGGTGACCTAAATTACCAATGAGGTCCATTTCAAGGCAAACTGACTCAATTCAAGCCCAAACAGGCGCTTATTTGGTCAGACGTAAGACCGTCGCAAAGGGCGAAAATCCAATTTTGCCCACAAACATCCAATGAAGGTCCTCAAATGGCAAATACGGGTTTTCCCAACTACAATGCAACCTAGTGGGACCCACTACCCAAGCAAATAAACTTGGCATTGTGAAATGAGACGGTTTCTCGCCTCACTCACGTTTTTTGAGCATAGGGAGCGGGAACGGGGACCAAATTGCAAACTAAAAGGTTTCTAACCTATACTCCTAAACAGGTTTCTAACCTAATGCAAGCATCAATTTCACTCGAAATGGGCTCAATCAAAAACGCCCAATTCGATTTTTAGGGCAAAATTCGCCCTAATTCAATCAAGCTAAAGATCAACAAATTTGAATGGATTCAAGAGGAAATACTTACCTTGAGATGACATTGTTGATAATGGCACGAGTAGAAGCTAGCAAAGGTCCTTCAAATGGCGATTTTTTTGCGGGTTTTGTGTCGAAAGGAAGAAGACGAAGTGAATGATATGTGGCCTGAACTCGCGTCTTTTACAGGAAAATAGGGAAGCCCCTTTGGTTCGCAGGGTGGCTCGCGCCTCAATCAGGCGTCCCTTGCTTTTTCAGCGAATTTTGGGCTTTAGCCCAATTTCCACATAACAAACTTAGGATTTTCATTTGACGATATTAAAGGTCGTCATTTTCTCAAAAACAAAAACAAATAGTGAAAATTCAAATTCACTATTTTCGAAAGCTTTAAACGACGACACATAAACCGTCCCTCCAATCGAATAGTGAAAATTTAAATTCACTATTTTCGAGAATTATCAAGCAAACGGCGATCAAAACCGCCAATTCCAAAAATAATAGTGAAATCAAATTCACTATTTCCCTCCAATTTCAGAAATAAATAGCGAAAATGCAAAAACCGCTATTCCTCCAAATTTTAAACGACGGCAATTAAAACTGTCATTTTCAAAATAGTAGTTGGAATTTGAATTCCACTATTTTCACCGCACATGTCAACTGCGGCACATAAACCGTCACTTTAATCAATAGTGAAGATTCCAAATTCACTATTTCCATCAAATGTCAACGATGGCACATAAACCGTCACTTCAAAACGCAATAGCAAACTCAAAATTTGCTATTTTCCTTCAAAATTAAAACAAACGGCGATCAAAACCGCCACTTCAAGTTCAAAGAAGAATGACGAATGGTGAAGATTCCCAATTCACTATTCCTTCAAGTACCAGCAGGGGGATTCCTCGTGGAACCCGCTCATTTCAAAAACAGTGATAGTGAAAATCCATACTCACTATTCCCACAGCGGCATCACGAGTTCGCTACTTTCAAAACAAGCCCATTCGACGCGACTGTTCCCATGGTCCATTAATCGACCTTACCATGGCTGGCGAGCCTTTGTCCGCAACCTTTCAAGGACAGATCCCGAAGTTGCCTCGAGTACATTTCCTTACCATGGCTGGCGAGCCTTTGTTCGCAACCTTTCAAGGACAGATCCCGAAGATGCCTCGGGTACATTTCCTTACCAATTGGCTGGCGAGCCTTTGTCCGCAACTTTTCAAGGGCAGATCCCGAAGATGCCTCGGGTACATTTCCTTACCATGGCTGGCGAGCCTTTGTCTGCAACCTTTCAAAGACAGATTCTGAAGATGCCTAGGGTACATTTCCTTATCATGGCTGGCGAGCCTTTGTCCGCAAGCTTTCAAGGACAGATCCCGAAGATGCCTCGGGTACATTTCCTTACAACGGCTGGCGAGCCTTTGCCCACAAACATTCAAGGACAGATCCCGAAGATGCCTCAGGTACATTTCTTTATCACGGCTGGCGAGCCTTTGTCCACAACCATCCAAGGATAGATCCCGAAGATGCCTCGGATACATTTCCTTATCATAGCTGGCGAGCCTTTGTCCGCAAACGCGCAAGGACATATCCGAAGATGCCTCAGGTATGACTCCTTCTTATGGCTGGCAAGCCTTTGTACGTAGTCTAACGGACTTCAAACGACCCGCGCGGACAGACAACAGACTCTAAACTATTTCCGAAGACAGGTCCTTGACTCGTACCCTCGAGCCGCCTTGGCGTCGCTCTTCCCGACGGTAGGTCCTTGGCCCGAATCCTTTCGAGCCGCCTCAACGTTGCTTGGGTCTCCAGGTTGTAATCTTCGATTGACCTGGGCGCTCTACTTTGACTTTCGCCCTGTCCAAGCCTCAGTCAAAGTGGGGGCTCTGTAGATACCCAGTATCTGCTGAGACTCCAACAAACACCCGATGATTATCGGACTACAACATGTTTTGGAATCGCGGCGTTTTATCGACAGTTTGTGTACAACTTTACATCGGAAAACTTAAAACGATTTCGAAAATAAAACATTTCAAAACATTTCAAAAATACCTGGAGTGTTTAATGCACGACGACGGGGTCGCAATGACACTAACTAGAGTCAAACCGCACTAGGACCAAAACCCGACTCAAAAATTCAAATCCCGACTCCAACAACGAGTCAAACCGAGTCAACCACCAAAAACAAACATTTCAAACCTTCTACCTTAAGTTTTCCCGGATTCATGAATGGTCAAGTACCAAACATGTGACTACAAAACCTAGGATAGAACAAATCATGATTGCGTTTGTTGTGAAAGTGACAACACAGCTCGAAGACCCGTGACGTGGCTCGCGCCTCTTTGAGCAGCCCAAGTGGCCACGTCGCTCAAAACTCACACAACCACTCATTCTCCTATAAATACCCCTCAAATGACACCCATTTGAGACCTACGCGAGTGTCCGCCCCCTCTTTTCTCCCTTAAAACTCTTGACTCGACTTCTTAAGTCACAACCCGACGCGTATTTACGACCTACCGATCGTAAACACGAGCCTTACACATTGTTTGGTACCGTCATCGTGCATTAAATCACTTGACCGACCACTTCGACCACTACACCATCACTAAACTTTTAAAACACTCTTTTACTTACCAAAACGATTTTAGACCGAGTTTTTTCCGATCAAACGAGTTATGACACTTACGTCGGTCACTCGCCATAACCAAACATATAAGTATAAGGGTGTAAAAATCCTCTTTTATTATGTTTTCATTTGTTTCATGACTCTAACATGCTAAAACATGCATAACATGAACCAAAACATGGAATAAACGAGCCAAAACTGATTTTTGGTCTGAGGCAGAAGCCTCTTAGGTCGCCAACTAGCTCGCGCCTAAATGGGGTATTCAGACCAGAAATCAACCGTGTTTGTTCTCGTCATTTCCCTTAATCCATTTTTCATATTTGTAATCGGTTTTCACCATTTCAAGTATTTTCGAACCATTGTTATTTTATTTCACATGTTTTAACCATAAAGCATTTTTCACCCTTGGTTCTTCATACCATGACGGTTAAATCCGTGTTTCGGTGATCACATTTAGAAGGTATTTTAAAGCCTTTTATTTCATTTCTTTACATTTTTCAAACAAACATATTAGTCACCAACACAAAGTCATCCTTGGTTCTACATACCATGCCGGATTTTAACCCGGGTACGATGATGAGTATCGACTAATTACATTCAAATGGACTTAAAACAATTAGTCCATAATCATTTTTCAAAACTATTCATGTCAAGTTTGTCAAATCGAACCCGACACCGAATATTATCAAATAATGATGATTATTCGAGTCTAGTTCTTCAAATCAACAAATGCGGTCTAAACGACCCCTTCAAATCAAACCGGGTTCAAATACCCATTTCCAACACGTTTTATAACGTTTTCTAAAAGGTCAGAACACGGCACATAAACCGTGGGCTAACCCGCGCCTAAACAGGCTCTCCATTTCTCATTTTCAAAACCAGAGGGAGACTCCTTACACCGCCGGCTGGCTCGCGCCTCATATAGCCGTCTGGTACAGGGCCTGTTCCCTTCCAGCATTAGTCCAGGACGATCCCGACTCCGGTTAACTCGGATATAGGACGAATCAGATGACTATTCAAAACCACATTTGCAAAATGCCTTACTAAAACAAATGGATCATGTTATGCACCCTAAACCTAATACGGTAAATGGATGTTTAATTTCCGTCTTGCATGCAAATCAACCATTAATCCCACTCGACATCTTATACTTGATACTTGGATTAAATCAACCGACTTAGAAAGCTCTCACATGTTAGGTTTAAATTATTGGATGCGCATTCATGCATTTAAACCGTTTTATCAACTTTTGCATTCAACCAATCAAGATCGATCAGTAGAGGCCGCTAAACGCGGGCGGGATTGGGTGTCTGATTAAAGGGCTTCCCAATACGTACCTTCACCTCTTACTCAGAAACTTTGGATAGTGGACGACCTTATCCAGGGTGTACGAGAGTCATTCTAGAGATAGGATGCTAAAGAGGGACGATTTCCTTATCTTTAGTACCTATGTCAAACGCTGCTTTGTGCTTCGATTTGACCGAGGTATAAAGTGGAATTCGAACGGGTTCCAGGCATCCCACAAATGCTTGGTGACGACTCCGAACATCTCTAATCGTTTCGAGACCCTTACCGAGACGAAACCGACCGATCTAAAACGATCCGGTCGAAAGCATTTTTACGCCGCTGAGCGTGGCTTTCAAAAAGACCGCTGTGTGTCCACAGATTGAAGTGGGCTTGCAGGTGGGCCATGTTATCACCCGTCTCAAAAACCCGTATCACTAATCCACTATCATCGTACTAATATGAGAATCATGTGCACCAAAATAAATAAAACTCCTTATGACCCCACCAACCCCTGGACACCACACGACACACACATACTCATCAACCTCATCAACCCTTGTGTAGACCTATCGACAACCACCATGCGTGGCCAAATGCCCAGCCGAGAGCCACCACCACCATCACCCCAGTCATGGTCCAAACACTATCCCCAACCACCCCGTCTGGTCACAATCCACGCCCTATACTCCACGACACCAACTATAAAAATATAACATATATAACACCCTACACCACCACCCAACTCGCCTTACCACGGCCACCACGCTGCCCAATACCACCCATGACCACCACCATTGTCACCTCTGACACACGGTGGTTCCATAGGTGGCTTTCTCTTCCTCTCATAACAACTACCAAGGTCACGATTATAGTCTTAAGACGGTCACAACGAAACGCAACAAACCTCCCTGTTTTCCCTTGTTTTCGCGTAACTCCGGCAACCCTCGCACGACCCACAACCAACAACCAAACTAGCCCCACCAATATGGTCGACCCACCTCCACAGACTCAACTAACCCAGGTTCGAGTCAAACGAGTCACGGTAAGAGGTGTAAATCTGAGTTTATTGTGTAAATACTCAATGTCGAAATCCCAACCAACCACCATAAAAGCCACCAGATCTACCGCCCCTGACCAGCCACAGTGGTCAACTAACCACTTATGAGCCACCCACCCAGGTCCAGGTCTTATAATAGTCACGGCAAGGGTAAAATCCGAGTTGCATAAATGGTACAACACCACTAAACAACCACATAAAACCCCAATAACAACCCTTCCCCTGCCGGTCAATGGTGGTCAAACGGAGGTCCGATCACCCCCTGGTGTACCACGGTCATGGTGACGGTCTTAGTTCGTCAAACGGTGGTCTAGTTTACGAGTTATAACAAAGCAAAGGTGTATACATGAGATGGTCTGAGAATATTACCTTGAGACGATAAAAGACGATAAATTCCTTGTTATTCCCCTTCTTATTCTCCCTCTCTCTCTCTTTATAATTTATTTTTTAGATTTGATGAATAATAAGGACCATTGTTTGAGGTTTCATCCATTTATATTGGTAGGCTAAGCTTATAAGGAACCAATTAGGAAATATAAAATATATTATTATTATTAGTAATTATTCGATCCCGACAACTACTCTATTAATTTACGCAACACACATGGCCGACCCAAGCCCTATAGCACATGGCCCAACTCCAATTCAGTCTTTTTTTATTTTATTATTATATTTATCCCGTCTTATTTTCAATTATTAAATATAAACATCTTTGATTATTTATTCGAATTTCGTAAATTAGTTATATAAACTTCACTAAATTACGGGGTATTACAAGAATAGATCAAGTTGCCCAATTTTTCGATCAAGTCACTTATCTACACCTACCTCGTGAAGAGAATCAATTTGCAGACACTCTTGCAAAACTTGCATCTTTGATTAATATGCCAGACAAAATGGTAGAAATGCCTTTATGCATCGAACGACGGTCAGAACCGGCCTATGTACACCAAATCACAGACGAAGAAGAAAGCCTAGGGGATCCTTGGTTTCAAGCCATTCTAAACTTCAAGCTCAATGGTACATATCCACCAGATATGGATAAGAGGGGACAACGTGCCATACGCCTACTAGCCTCTCAATACCTCCTCATGCAGGGAGAATTGTACAGAAGAACATGTTAGGCCCAAATTCTGGATATGGGCTGGTCCAGGGAAGCAGGTCAGGAAGCAGGCCAGCAAGCAGGTCAGGAGGCAGGATGGCTAGAAGCCAGCGCAAGGGCAGCGTATATTGAAGATATGGGCCCGGATTCGGTGATTCGTCTATACAAGAATAATATAAGGAAATTCTATCACTTGCCATATTCTAAGGAAAGAAAGTCCTACCTCGTGCCAGATTAGGAATACTTGATGGAGAAGCAAGAAACCCTAGACAGAGGAACTCCACTATATAAGGGGCATCAATGCAAGACAAAGAGATCATCAAAAAATACACAGAAAAACCCTAGCCTCCATAATATAGCATAATTGTCAATATTGTACTTCTCATCGAATTATAGTGCAAATCTTGGTGGGATTCCGTCTCCCCCAGCGGTTGTTTCCCATATCGGGTTTTCCGCGTCACCAAAATTGCTTGTGTTCTTAGTTTAGCTACGCATAAAATTTAACATACATACGAAACTACGACAATCATACGGCCTTAATATTGACCTAACGCTAAGACCACTTTAACCCTAAAATTGGTAGAAATTTACCAAAACAGTTTGGCGCCCACCGTGGGGCATAGTGGTCGTCTCCGTTAGTCAGTTTACAGAACGAAGCAACATGTCAAGACAACCAGAAGCAAGTTCAGGCAAGGCAGACGGCGTCCCAACAACACGGGCACCGCCTCCCTCCACAGTGACGGCACGCGCAATTTCGGTTCCGCCAACCAGCGCCACCCAAGTATCAGCTGCCAAACACAGCCAGAGCTTCTAGGCGGCAGCAAGTCAGCAACCAGAAAGAACTCAAATCAGGGACTCGGGAGCCGTCCAGGTCAGACAAGTGGTGCAACAGCCGATGAAAGGAGGATAATCCAGACAGCAGGTCCCAACCCCACCAAGTCCCACCAGTATCATGATAAGCGGACTAGACACCCTAGCAAGGACAATCCAAACGATGCAAAGCGAGAACAGGAGCATGAGATCCCAAATGGAAGAGGATAACAATCTCCTTCGGGCCCAGATCAACGAGGTGCGGAACCACGCTCCTAGTCCAGCTACCTGGATGCAACAAGCCAGGTCAGGAACGGTATCAGAAGGAAATAGAGATCGGAGGCAGATGCGCGTATTGCCACATGACGTGGTAACTCGGTTGGACATGGAAACAACACCACGGCCTAGAAGAGGCCTGATCCCAGTGGGATTGGGGGCACTAACGCCAGATGATGAGCCAGCACGCCAGGATCCAACACCCATGTCAGATACTCTGCCTCTTAATAATTTCATACGTTCAGACAACCCTTCTGGCGCAGGTATAGAAGAGCATCAGCAGGGCAGGTTGGCATATGCGGCCCCGCTAGCCAGAGGACCAACCCCGAGCAGGTCTGAATGTGCATGGCTGAGTGGCCTGGGTCCAGCAGTATCGCAGGTACACCAGCCGGCAACACTCGGACAACAGAACTTCGGCAGAGCTATAGATCAGCAACCACAGAAGCATCAACGGCTCACCAGAAGGGAGGCATACATAGAACAGCAATACCAGGAGCTACGTAGCCTTCTCCGAAGAGTCCCTGGAGTGCCGCTACCCATGGAGATAGCCGTACCAGAAAGCTATGCCGACTCGCTCTTCACCAATGCTATAGCTACGGTCACTCTGCCAAAAAGGTTCAATGTCCCGATGATGACTCTTTTCGATGGGACCACAGACACTTGTGATCATATTAGCCAGTTTAAGCAGAAGATGATGGTGACTATAGCAGCGGGAGCCTCAAAAGAGGCGTGTATGTGCAAAGGATTCGGATCAACCTTGTCAGGGGCAGCGTTACAGTGGTTTGTTGGCCTACCCAACGGATCCATATCCTCATTCGCTGACCTAGTCAACGCCTACAATCAACAATTTGCCAGCAGCCGACGAACCCCAAAACAACCAAGTGATCTATACAGGATTGTCCAAGAGATCGGTGAATCAATTAAAGACTACATCACCAGGTTCAATACAGAAAAGGTTGCCATACGGGGCTGTGACACATCCACGGCCATCAACGCCTTCAGGAAGGGCCTAAATAAAGAATCAGATTTCTATAAAGAGTTAACGATGCATCCCTGTGAGAGGTTTGAGGAAGTGCAGCAGCGAGCTACAGCGGCATTAAGGTTAGAGGAGGATGTACAGTCTAGAAGAGGAACGACAGCCTTCGACAAAGTGAGCATAAAATCCCGACATAAAAGAAAGACGAGAGAACCAGGCCGTACAACAGACCAAACATCAGCAAAGTAGCAGAAAAAACCCAGCAAGTGGATGATTCTCAGTATCCTCCTAGTTTAGCTGATTATGGGTTCAACACAGGAATGGAAGGCTTGCTGAAAGCGCTGAGGGAGTTGGGTGACCAAGTAAGGTGGCCTAAGCCGCCTACGCAGAGCCGACCCAATGATGACCGGGATAGTAGCAAGAGATGTGAATGGCATCAGGATATCGGGCACAGGACATAATATTGTTTTAGGCTGCGGAGGAAAGTAAAATTTCAGGTACGTAAGGGGAACCTAGACCACCTGTTATCACGTGGGGGCAAGCAGGATAAGAGAGAAACAGCAAAGCAAGTGCTCCCTTCTGCTCCACCCATATGCACCAAGATTATTAACGTGATAACAGGTGGATTTGAGTTGTCAGGCTTAACGTACTCTGTGGCCAAAAGAAGAGCCACCGAAAGTAAAGGAGATCATCCAGAAACCTTGTGCAGAGTGAGCCAAAGTGATTTACTCCTGGTAACGTTCGATGAGACTGACGCAGGGAATGACACGAAGCAACACCATGACGCCCTTACCATAACATTGTCTATTGGAAATTGCACTGTGCGAAAGGTACTAGTGGATACCGGGAGCTTCGTAGACCTCATCATGTTTGAAACTCGAAAGGTAATGGGCTTCGACAAAGAAAATCTGGTAAAGAAATCCGTACCGCTGGTGGGATTCAGTGGTGAGACAGTGCATTCAGTAGGCGAGATAACCATTCCAACTTATGTTGAAGGAGTCAACAAGTTGGTAAGGTTTTTAGTCATTGAGGGTCCGACTACTTACAACGTAATACTCGAAAGACCGTGGCTGCATCAGATGAAGGCAGTCCGTTCAACATATCATCAGTGTCTCAAATTCCCAACCCCGTGGGGTGTGGACATAGTGAAAGGGGATCGTGAGGAATCCAGAAGTTGTTATACGCAAGCCTTGAAGGCCACAACTAAACTCCCCTCATAGCATTTACAGGACCGGGGTACCTCGAAGGAATACAAGGAGCCACCTTCAGAGGAGTTAGACCAGGTCCACCTGGATGAGGTACACCCGGATAGAGCAGTGCTAATTGGAGCAACCTGCAGTGGAGAGCTGCGTGATCAGTTAATTCAATTTCTAAAAACAAACATAGACTGTTTTGCTTGGTCCCATGATGACATGGTCGGCATAGATCCATCTGTTATTTCACATAAGTTAAGCGTGAACCCAGCCTGCACCCCGGTACAGCAGAAGAGGAGAAAATTCACGGCAGAGCGAAATGAGGTTATTAACAAGGAAGTAGACAGTCTCCTGGTGGCAGGGAAAATCAGAGAAGTCAGCTACCCTGAATGGCTCTCCAATGTGGTAGTGGTGCCCAAGAAGAATGGAAAGTGAAGGGTATGTGTGGATTTCACAGATCTAAATAAAGCTTGTCCCAAAGACCCTTTTCCACTGCCGCATATTGATCTAATGGTGGATGCTACGGCCGGGTACAAGGTGCTTACCTTTCTAGACGCCTGGAGTGGCTACAATCAGATCAAAATGCACCCATAGGATCAAGAGAAGACGACATTCATGTCGGAACGAGGCATATATTGCTACAATGTCATGCCTTTTGGCTTGAAGAACGCTGGTTCCACCTACCAGCATCTAGTGAATAAGATGTTTAAACAGCAAATAGGAAAGACAATGGAAGTGTACATAGATGATATGGTGGTAAAGTCCAGAAAAGCGGATATGCATATGGAGCATTTGGCAGACACCTTCAAAACATTGAAGGAGTATAAGATGAAGCTTAATCCATCCAAGTGCTCATTTGGAGTATCCTTGAGAAAATTCCTAGGGTACATGGTAACTCAGAGGGGGATCGAGGCCAGCAGAGAACAGATCAAAGCAGTCCTCTAGCTAGAGTCACCGCAAAGGCCGAAGGACGTACAACGATTAGCAGGAAAAGTGGCGGCCCTGAGCAGGTTCATCTTGCGAGCTTCGGATAGATGCAAACTATTTTATGATATATTGAGAAAGAGCCAGAAGTTCGAGTGGACGGAGGAGCACGAGAAAGAATTCAAGGAGCTTAAGTGCTACCTAAGCACGCCACCACTGCTGGAAAAGCCGGAGCCAGGAGAGCCACAGTTCCTGTACCTATCGATTACGGAGGCAGCAGTAAGCGCGATTTTGGTCAAAGAGCAAGAAGGGATACAGCATCCAATGTATTATATCAGCAAGTCTCTGCAGGTACACATCTTTTGAGAAGTTAGTGTTAGCTTTGGTCACTTCTTCCTATAAATTGCGACCATACTTTGAATCTCACACCATCCACGTAGTGACTAATTATCCATTGAAAACTATCATGAGGAAACCTGAACTGTCTAGAAGGATGGCTAAATGGTCAGTACACTTGAGGGGATATGATCTACAATTTGAACCTAGGACAGCAATAAAGTCCCAGGCACTGGCTGATTTCATCTTAGACTTCTGTCCTGCTACCCGTGTGGAGGCAGAAACAGGAATGGTGACATTATTGGGGGACCAGGAGAGCGGAGTTTGGACCCTATACATAGATGGAGCCTCTAATGCCCGGGGAGCTGGGGTAGGTTTGGTTCTTTGGTCCCCAAAGGGCGATATGATGGTGCAGGCAGTCAGGTGTGAATTCAAGGCAACTAACAACGAAGCTGAGTATGAGGCACTTGTATTAGGAATGCAAATGGCGCAAGGGCTCAAGGTAAGGAACCTGAGGGTATTTAGTGACTCATTGATCGTGGTAAATAATGTGAATAATGAGTACGTGGCACGTGACTCGAAGATGATAGCCTATCTGAAGGTGGCTATGGAGCAGAAATTAAAATTTAGGTCCTTCAAGATTACTCAGGTGCCAAGAGACCAGAACGTGGAAGCAGATGCTTTAGCTACGCTGGGAGCTACCTTCCAGCCCGCATAACTTTCGAATATACCAATTACTCATGTATTAACTCCGGTTATTCAGAAGGAGTCAGAGCAGGGTCTCTCGGGAGAGGTAGCGCATGTGCAGCACGTGCGAGGGAAAGGAGTCTGGATCTCATATGAAGGCCAGCAAGGGGGTTCGGACTAGATAACACCTTAGATGGACTGGCTAAGAGATGGGAAACTCCCCGAAGACAGAAAAGAGGCGCAAAGCTTTAGGATAAAAGCATCCAGATACGTTCTGATAGATAACATTATTTTTAAAAGATCTTTGGTAGGACCTTGTCTCAGGTGTCTTAGTAAAGGGGAAGCGGATACAATGCTGAATGATGTACACAACGGGGAGTGTGGAAACCACGCTGGAGGACGAAGCCTGTCTAACAAAATCCCGAGACAAGGGTATTAATGGCCCACTATGAGGGCAGACGCTGTCAATCATGCCAAACGTTGTGATTCATGTCAAAAGGCGGCTTCGGCAATCCATCAGCCAGCAGAACCAATGCATCCAATTATCTCTCCATGGCCATTTATGATGTGGGGGATGGACATAGTAGGGAAGCTGCCTAGGGCTCTAGGAAACAGAGTATATATGCTCATCATGACTGACTATTTTTCGAAATAGATTGAAGTTCAAGCTATGACGGAGGTAAAGGAACGCCAGGTGATTTCTTTGTAAGGTAATATCCGTATAAGACCCTCTAAATTTAGGACTATAACGTAAAATTAACATGCGAATATCGTCATAAAACATAAATACAATAGAGAAACGATAAGGAATAAGAATCAACCTCGGGTCCTTTGATGCACGGCGTAAAGAACAGAAATCAACAGAGATTCCCTCCTAATTGTTGCACCCAAGATTTGTCCGAGATATGCCCTTGTGCTAGAACGTGTTCTCCGATTGCTTTGCAATATTGGGAGAACTTGATGTCAGTTTTTCTCGAGATGTGAGATCTCAGTTTTAGAGAGAAAATTAATCTCCAAAACCCTAGTTTTTCTGTAAATGAAAATCGCTAGGTCAAAAGGAGAGGGAGCCTCTCCTTTTGTTGCCTCGGTCCGCGGGTCATGAGAGGAGGGAGTGGGCTTTCCACTTTCTCCTCATTTAACTCGTGATCCGATTGAACCGACCCCATTCGCTTAAATGTATATGACGCGGTTTTTATTATAAATCGTCATCGGTTATCGGCTATTAATACATCGACTAATAACACGGATTAGTTGAAGTATTAATACATGTCCGACAAAGACAATATTGTATAATTAATATTCAATATACATTTAATTAAATATAAAACGCTTATATTTAATTTTACGAATCAACTGGTTAATTCGCCTTAGCTCATAATATTTAATCCGTATTAAATATAATATCTCAACATCACATTTTTGACTAATTACTAGTCAAATAACTCGGACTAACTGGTTAGTCAAATTGGCATCTACATGACTGTATTTTCATACCGTCACATCTCTCAAACGTATCCTATAGGTGTGACTTTTAGGGACCAGTTGATCACCGCCATCTGTATGACAATAACGTCAAACTTATCTAGCAAGCCAACCGTTATTGATAAACGTGGATCAACTGATAATAATACCAAAAGTATGCCCTTTGATCCTTTTAGAGGTTTATAAGTCCTTGCACTAACTGTTAAGGACACCAACCCCAACAAGCTCCCACTTGTCCGTACAAGTGTATGTGCAATGACGTTATCCGCACTAACTGGAGGACACAAGCTCCAACAAACTCCCACTTGTCCGTACAAGTGTATGTGCGATAACCGATTCTCATATTCATTTAAAATTTCTCCCACTCAATGTAAAACAATTTGCAGATCTGGATCCACAAAGGTCGTATTTTACAATCGATCTGTATCTAGAGTGGTTTTCTCGACTAGAGAGTAACTCAACTGATAAAACGAATCCGTATCCGAGCATGGCCATGCATTTGATTCTGACTCCTCGAGTGGCCCCGAGAAATATCGAGTGCACGATAAAGGCTGAATATTTCCTTCAACTCGACTCCTTCCGATCTAAGCACAGCATGAAATGACCCAGAAAAAATCTACTTGGCCCCCTGTTACGGATGACCGTGAGAAAGAAACCAAAGTCACCCAAAATCTGCCTTAGTCTCAAGAGACAGTCGATAGTCAAAAGAATCGACTCTTAGGATCACCATGGAAGTCCTATCCACGACCGGGCACGGAATGTTATAAAACATTTAGGACTCCACGTCGATGTCACAAATGTGTCCTACGAAATATCCGTATAAATCGCCTCTGTGATTGGTCAGTCAACCTGTTGACTTATGGCTCGTTGAACCCACCATCAACCAACATCACAAAATAATTGCCAGAGTTATCAGCTCATGAGGGCAATTAAGGACTGAAAAATATAATGTTCGTTCAGTTCACTTTGTGGTGTTCAAAATTTGCCGTACAAATCCACATGAAAAACAAAATATATATATAATATCAAAACGATGATGTTGTATAGAGTACAAAAGCGAATGAATCTGATCCATAAAAGAGTACTACAACTTAGGAACACGTTTAATTCCCATGGAATTAACATGCCCTTCATGCTTATCTTGTCGTAATGCTTTAGTGAGAGGATCTGCTATGTTATTATCCGTAGCAATCTTTTCTATCACTACTTCCTTTTGCTCCACGTAATCTCGGATTAGATGAGCTTTCCGTTGTACATGTCTAGACTTGTTGCTAGACTTTGGCTCCTTAGCTTGGAAGATGGCACCACTATTGTCGCAATAGATGGTGATCGGGTCATTCGAACTAGGCACTATTGATAGCCCATGTAAGAATTGACGCATCCATATCGCTTCCTTTGTAGCTTCAGACGCGGCATAGTACACGGACTCAGTCGTAGAATCTGCTGTAACAGTTTGTTTCGAACTCTTCCAGATGACTGCAGCGCCATTAAGAGTAAAAACGAATCCAGACTGAGATTTCGAGTCATCACGATCCGTTTGGAAGCTAGCATCTGCGTAACCGGTTGCGCATAGCTTTTGTTCGCCTCCATAAGTCAATGCCCAATCTTTAGTCCTCCGTAGGTACTTAAGAATGTTCTTGACAGCCAGCCAATGTGGTTCACCCGGATCTTTGTTGGAATCGACTTGTCATACTCAATGCATATGCCACGTCCGGACGTGTGCATATCATGGCATACATGATTGATCCTATTGCCGAAGCATAAGGAATCCGTGTCATGCGCTCTTTCTCTTCCGGTGTCTCTGGTGCCTGAGACTTGCTCAAATGCACCCCTGGAGCCATAGGAAGAAACCCCTTCTTGGAGTTAGTCATGCTGAATCTCTCTAGGACTTTGTCTTTGTAAGACTCCTGACTGAGAGATAACATCCGTCGTGATCTATCTCGATAGATACGGATGCCCAGAATTCTTTGTGCCTCTCCCAGATCTTTCATCTGGAAATGGTTCTTCAACCATACTTTCACCGAAGATAAGAGAGGTATGTCATTCCCAATCAGGAGTATGTCGTCAACATACAATATTAGGAAGACAATCTTGCTCCCACTCAACTTGATATATAGACATGGTTCCTCGACAGATCGAGTAAATCCATTTTCTTTAATCACTTGGTCGAAGCGATGATTCCAACTCCTTGATGCTTGCTTAAGTCCATAAATGGAACGCTTAAGCTTGCACACTTTCTTAGGATGTTCAGGATCGATGAAACCTTCGGGTTGTACCATGTACAACTCTTCCTCCAAAAAACCGTTTAAGAAGGCGGTTTTCACGTCCATTTGCCAAATTTCATAGTCATGAAAAGCGGCAATCGCTAAGATAATCCGAATGGAACGCAGCATGACTACGGGTGCAAAAATCTCATCGTAGTGCAAACCTGGCACTTGGGTGAAACCTTTAGCAACTAGTCGTGCTTTGTAGATATCTTGTTGACCTTCCACAGAATGCTTTATCTTGTAAAGCCATTTGCATTGAAGGGGACGAACCTTAGCAGGTAAGTCAACAAGATCCCACACGTTGTTCTCATACATGGAGTCCATCTCGGATTGCATGGCCTCAAGCCATAGCTTTGAGTCAGAACTAGTCATGGCACCTTTATAGGTTGCGGGTTCACTACTCGTTAAGAGTAGAACGTCATCTATGTCATGTTCCTCGACCATACCAATGTATACATTCGGAGGAATAGAGACTCTTCCCGACCTCCTAGGTTCCTCAGGAATATTCACCGCAGCCGGGATTGAAGGAACAGGTTCCTCCAATGGTTGCTCGGTGTTTGGTTCTGGAATCTCCGACAGATCGAAGGTTCTATCACTCTTTGCATTCTCGAGAAATTCCTTCTCTAAGAATGTCGCACTAGCCGCAACAAAAACGCGTTGTTCGGTTGGCGAATAGAAGTAATGACCAAGTGTTCCTTTAGGATAACCTATAAAGTATGTCTTGACCGATCGCGGGCCGAGCTTATCCTCGTGTCTCCACTTGACATAAGCCTCGCAACCCCAAATCCGTATAAAGGACAAGTTAGGGACCGTTCCCTTCCATAGTTCATATGGAGTCTTGTCAATGACTTTAGACGGACTTCGGTTAAGTATTAGAGCAGGTGACAGAAGAGCATAACCCCATAATGAGTCGGGCAACACGGTGTGACTCATCATGGATCGAACCATATCAAGTAGTGTTCGATTTCTCCGTTCGGACACACCATTCAACCGAGGTGTTCCGGTGGAGTTAATCGTAGGGCAATCCCACAGTCCTTTAGGTGTTGATCAAACTCGTGAGAAAGATACTCGCCACCACGATCCGAACGCAGTGTTTTAATCTTCCTACCTAATAGGTTTTGTACCCTATTCTGGTATTCCTTGAATTTCTCAAAGGATTCACTTTTGTGCTTCATTAAGTAGACATAGCCATATCTACTTAAATCGTCCGTGAAAGTGATGAAATACCTATAGCCTTCTCGTGCGGTGATTGACATAGGACCACATACATCCGTGTGTATGAGTCCTAATAGGTCAGCAGCGCGCATTCCAACACCTTTGAAGGAAATCCGAGTCATCTTACCGATGAGACATGATTCACACGTGCCAAATGATTGAAAATCAAAGGCCGAGATAGCTCCATTCTTGATGAGCTGTTTAACGCGTTTCTCATTAATGTGTCCCATACGGCAGTGCCATAGATACGTTTGATCTTTGTCACCAACCTTTAACTTTTTATTCATTACGTGTAATATTTCCGTGGTCTGATCTAAAACATAAATTCCGTTCATGGAGACGCGCTTGTCAGTAAATCATATCGTGTAATGAGAAAATGCAAGTATTATTTTCTATTACAAATGAAAAACCAAGTTTATAAAGTGCGTAAAACCGAAATAATGTTTTTCGAAAGACTAGGTACATAATAGCAGTCATATAATGACAACTCAAATCCGCTAGGAAGCTGGATCACATATGTCCCCTTTGAGATGGCAGCCACTCTTGCTCCATTCCCAACACGCAGGTCCACCTCACCCTTTACGAGGGGTTCGATGTTTCGGAGCCCCTGCACATGATTACACAGATGAGAACCACAACCAGTATCAAGTACCCAAGTTCCGTAACTTGCGTGGTTAATCTCAATCATATGAATAAAAGTAGAAGAAGAGGAAGACATACCAACGGGTTTAACACGACCTGCCTTTAAGTCCTCATGATAAACAGGACATGTGCGTCTCCAATGCCCGGTCTTGTGGCAATGATGGCATTCCATGTTTTCACTCTTGCTCTTTGTCACGCTTGATGAGGTGCTCGACTCACCAGGCCCACTCTTACCCGAACCCGACTTCTTGAACTTCGCCTTACCTCTCGCTAGGTTTGCCTCGAGCTTTGCCCTTACCCTTTCCCTTGTTTGTCACAACGAGAACATCCTGTTTCATGCTCCCACTGAACTTCATGTCCTTCTCGGTCTGTACGAGGAGGGAGTGCAGTTCATGAGGAGTCTTCTTCAAATCATTCATATAGTAATTCGCTCTAAATTGCGAATAACCATCGTGGAGTGAGTGAAGTATGCGGTCGATAACAATGTTCTCGCTGATGTTACAATTAAAGGTCTCCAGCTTCTCGACATTCTCAATCATGCTGAGAATATGTGGGCTAACAGGTTGGCCCTTCTGGAGTCTCGCATCAAAGAAACGAGTGGTATGCTCATAGGTCACGATTCTCGGTGCTTTCGAGAATTCCTTGGTGAGCGTGGTGAAAATCTTGTTTGCACCATGGGCTATGAAGCGTTTCTGCAAATTGGGTTCCATTGCAAAAATGAGTACGTTTTGAGCTTCCCGTGGGACCTGGGTTTGCCGGGATGGGCTCCAAGAGATATTTGAGCTTCCCGTCAGCAGCGGCAGCATTCCGTAATGCCGCCTCCCAGTCCGCGAAGTTTGATCCATCATTCTTCAGTCGAGTAGACTGATTCATCTGATTCATGAAGATCCGAAGCCAGGACTCACGGTCCAATGTGGCACTTGGCATTGGGTTATCAGTAGAACCAGCCATTTGTTATTAAGATGTTTAAAAAGTCGTGATCTACACTGAAAAAGAAAGAAAAACAAAACGAAATAAGCAACTCATCGAGGTGATTTAAGTCTATTTAAAATACATTTTAACATGTAGACTCTCGCACTTGCATAATTGATCTCCCTCAAGAATGATACAAGTGATCCCAAGACTCAATTTCTGTAAATTGATAAGCCAACTGTTTAGCTAATTCTTCCGGAAGAACTCTCGGTCGATAGATTTCCGTAAATCCTATCTATAGTCCACCACAGTCACAGGATCGTACGAGTGACCATAGTGTTGAGATAAAATAGGTCAATCGGTTCCAACTTACCCGACGTAGAAGGGGTCATATTATGCCTACCGACGAAGAAGGGACTCATTGGAGTTTGACCTATAAAGACCGTTCTCAATTTTTGTTTATACGAGGAAGATCCCATCAACTTAATAATAATTCATTTGAAGTGAACGAATAACTAGCGTCTGCGTGAATGAATCAATTTGGGTGATGGCTTAAAAATCGTGTGACATGAGAATGTCAATGAAAACTAACTCGTGACCTCTATATGTGTCAGTTTTCATGCAATAATTAGGTGGTTTGGTTTTTAGGCGGAATATGATGCATATTATCGTTACGAAAAATAAATAAAGGAATGCAATACGTAAATAAAAATTCCTAGTGTGGCCTATCCTAGTAAAATAAAACATAAAACAACTTTGGAATCCACCGTTGGACCCGAGAAGCTTGTCTTGATGTTCCATCTTGATCCAAGTAGCGGGAGTGAGCATCCGGTCTCCATCTTTGGTCTTCTCAAAAATTACAATTTAAAATTACAAATATAAACCTATTTACATTCTAATTAAAAACTGTAATTAAAAGAAATAAAATGGAGATACGAGATCTCAAAATACAACCAAGACCGTGTTCCATCATTACGGTAACACGTTCTACTAAGGCCACACTAAGTTACAACCGTTTGCAAAAATAAATAAGTACGTAATAAAAGGCATTCATAAGGATTCAAAATTAACGATAAATAAAAAATGCATCAACTAAAAACAAATTCATTCGTGACATAATTCCGTAATTATGTTAAATTTATCCAAACCACCTTTTAATGATTAAAATTCATGTGATAAAACCGCTTCTATCATTTAATTTTAATCCATTACAATCCGTTACTTTAAATACGCTTTAAAATAACTTAATGGTACGTGTGTGAACCGTTTCACAATCATAGCGAGTGTACAATATCCGTATAATGTACATTTTGTAGCCAAAAGAAAATTTAAAGCAAAAGGAATAAATTTTCAAAGCTGTCAAAAATGTAAATCCCTCGATCCAGGGACACACGGGTGCTCCATCGAGGAACGAAAGGGCTCGATCGATCGAATCGCAAGTCGATCGAGAGGGTTGCCAAACAGAAAGTGCTCGATCGACTAAACTGGTGGTCGATCGAGTACCTTTATCAGCAAATCTACTCGATCGAGTACGAGGACAACTCGATCGAGCAGTAGGGTTTTGAAAAGGGGTCGATCGAGTACAACAGGGACTCGATCGAGCAAAAACAAGACAGAAATAGCACTCGATCGAGTAGAAATACGCTCGATCGAATGCAAACATGGCTGAAAATTCAAAACCCTCGTGAAAACAGTTTGTCGAGACAAAATCAATTGCAATTTTGATCAAAAACGCATCAAAACAATTTAACAATTGACAAAACTTGACATGTTGCTATAATCTCCGTATAAAATAACAACATGTAAAAGAACAAATCGAAAAACAACCCAAGACAGCCGTGTAAAACAGCCGCACGGTTTTAACAAAAACGCAACATCCGTGTATACAAGGCACGGATTTCGAGACAAACACAACCGTTTCAAAATCGTTTTATGAAAAACACATAGAAAAATTTACGTGGCCTCGCTCTGATACCACTTGTAGGGTAATATCCGTATAAGACCCTCTAAATTTAGGACTATAACGTAAATTTAACATGCGAATATCGTCATAAAACATAAATACAATAGAGAAACGATAAGGAATAAGAATCAACCTCGGGTCCTTTGATGCACGGCGTAAAGAACAGAAATCAACAGAGATTCCCTCCTAATTGTTGCACCCAAGATTTGTCCGAGATATGCCCTTGTGCTAGAACGTGTTCTCCGATTGCTTTGCAATATTGGGAGAACTTGATGTCAGTTTTTCTCGAGATGTGAGATCTCAGTTTTAGAGAGAAAATTAATCTCCAAAACCCTAGTTTTTCTGTAAATGAAAATCGCTAGGTCAAAAGGAGAGGGAGCCTCTCCTTTTGTTGCCTCGATCCCGCATGGTCATGAGAGGAGGGAGTGGGCTTTCCACTTTCTCCTCATTTAACTCGTGATCCGATTGAACCGACCCCATTCGCTTAAATGTATATGACGCGGTTTTTATTATAAATCGTCATCGGTTATCGGCTATTAATACATCGACTAATAACACGGATTAGTTGAAGTATTAATACATGTCCGACAAAGACAATATTGTATAATTAATATTCAATATACATTTAATTAAATATAAAACGCTTATATTTAATTTTACGAATCAACTGGTTAATTCGCCTTAGCTCATAATATTTAATCCGTATTAAATATAATATCTCAACATCACATTTTTGACTAATTACTAGTCAAATAACTCGGACTAACTGGTTAGTCAAATTGGCATCTACATGACTGTATTTTCATACCGTCACATCTCTCAAACGTATCCTATAGGTGTGACTTTTAGGGACCAGTTGATCACCGCCATCTGTATGACAATAACGTCAAACTTATCTAGCAAGCCAACCGTTATTGATAAACGTGGATCAACTGATAATAATACCAAAAGTATGCCCTTTGATCCTTTTAGAGGTTTATAAGTCCTTGCACTAACTGTTAAGGACACCAACCCCAACATTCTTTTATAAAGCGCAACATCATTAGCAGGTTTGGAATACCGTCTGAAATCATATGCGACAACGGATCCCAGTTCATATCAGATAACACTGAGGGCTTTTGTTCACATTGGAACATAACACTGAGGAAGTCAGCCCCCAGATACCCATAAACCAACGGCCAAGCGGAATCCAGCAATAAAATTATTGTGGAGAACCTTAGAAAGCGGCTGGAGGAGCTAGGAGGTAAGTGGGCAGACGAATTACCATTGGTACTCTGGTCAGATAGAACAACTCCAAAAGTAGCAACAGGCCAAACGCCATTTAGCCTAGTGTATGGGGCAGAGGTAGTGATCCCGTCAGAAGTTCTGGTACCTACGCATAGGTATGGCTGCAAGACGGTAGAGCAGAATCAAGTTGAAATGACTAATAGCCTGGACACTGTTGATGAGCTACGAGAAAGCGCTTACATACGTATGGCGTCATACAAGCAATCTGTAGCTAGGACATATAACAAGAACGTCAAGGTCAGGACCCTCGCGGTAGGGGACCTAGTACTCAGAAGGGTATTTGAAAATACCAAAAATCACAAGGCAGACAAATTCGCCTACAAGTGGGGAGGACCATATCAGGTCGAGAGCATTGTCAAGAATGGGGCATACAGGTTGATGACCATGCAAGGTCAGATCCTGAATAAACCCTGGAACATCCGTCATCTGAAATAGTACTTTGTCTGACAAAGTGTTGAACCTTTAGTGTACAGAGGACCTTTCAACAGTCCATGAAGCAAAAAAAAAAATCAAAAAAAAGGGGGCGGGGGTAGTATATGCTTTAGGTGTTGGTTTATTTTTATATTCTAGTTTTTTTCGTTTTACAAAACAAATTGAGTCATTTTTAAACCGAGTAGTCCAGGCTGTGGCTTCTTGGATCCAGCTGTTGCCTTGGAACACCATGAGATAGCACCAGGTAATTTGTACTACTTTGGAATTTATTACGCTTCTAGGGAGAAAGGCTATTAATACTAATGTTGGTTACTTGTCAGGCAAGGGAAACTTTGAGAGTCCAGCCCCTGCCATGTGGGCTACAAGACATTTACTAAGTCAGCCACATGGAGAGCATATGTTAGAGGTAGCAGGACACGACGATACTAAGACCACCTGTACCTCATTGTGAACCTCAGTAAATCCGTAGCTACGACGTAGGGCCATATATATAGGTGCATGCACGAAATTACAAACGCTGGAACCACAAGGAACGCAACATTCCTTGTTAACCAGAAAAAGACAATGAGAGGTATGCTTTAATCAGCTATCCTTTTGATAAGATATTTTACGTCATGGGTAAAATATGTTATCAAAACACCTGCCAGCAGGGGCGAGGGATGTGCACCTGGAAGGTCAGCCTCCTGGATATGTCAATGTGGATCAAACTCCAGAAAATGAAAGCATAACGCAAGTATAGCAAAACGGGGCCTAAGAGCTAGGCCCAAAGTTACTTCAAAATAAGGGCACCTGCTACCTATAGGAAGTGTCGCAACAGTTTCAAAGCCTGCACACCAGCAGGCACAAGCAAACGTAATAAAAAAAAAAAGAGAGTTCAAAAGTATAATTACAAACTTGCACCACGCAGGGCCAAGTCCCCAGAAAATATGATTAAAATTTTAAGAGCGGTCAATCCTCTCAACAGTTGCATTCTGACCAACGCCCTGCTCCCCATGTTCCATCTGCTTCTCTGATATAGGTATCTGAACAGCCTCGGAAGCCACAGCAGTGCCTCCACCAGCTTCCTCTACCAGGATCTCCTCTACAGCATCAGCCTCAGAGATAGTTCCAGAGATGTCCATGGTAAGGAATTCGGGTTCAGAATTGGCAGCCTCAGCACCAGTAGAGAATAGGGCGCTCAAATCCACACCATTGGGGAAAGCACGAGCAAACTCCGCCTGCTCCTCCTCCAGGTTCCAAGATGTGTGCCTTCCTTCAGTATAAGCCCGGATGCAGTCAATCCTCCCTTCAAAGGCGGTATAGGCTCCTACGTTTCTGGCTAGCTCAGCCATCTCGTCAGCACGGGCCTCAGCTTTGGTCAACCCAGCGGTTAGCACGCAATTAGCCTCCTGAGTCCTGGCAAGCTGATCTTTGGCTGCCTCCTTTTCCCTCTTGGCTGCATGGAGTTGCTCCCTCAGTTTAGCACAGGTGGCCATGAGCTCCTTGTTCTTCCTCACAGACGCCAGACATTCAACCTTGGCCCTCTGTAGCATCTTACGGAGGTAGATGGACGACTGCAGAGCCTACAGCACATAAGGAAACCTTCAATCAGAAAGATGTTGGGGCAATAAGAATAGAGGACAGGGGCAACAGAGAGCAGACTTACAAGGAAGCAGTGTTCAACAGCCAGATCAGTCATCTCCTGCGGATCAGTCTCATAAAACATCCAAGAGCAGGTTGGTGTCAAGAGCCGCTCCAACGAGGGCCATTAGTTGACACGTTCAGCGTCCCCAAAGCTAGCAGGGAGGCGAATCACTTGGTCATCAGCACGAGTAGGGGAGCCAGGAGCACGTGATATGGGAGTAGCCTCAATGGGTTCTGGAGCAGGTCTGGGGGCAGATCTCCTTTTGGATGAAGCAAGCGAGGGTGTAGATTTAGCTGTCCTTTTTCTTGCTTGGTGCATCAGGATCTCAGAAGCAGAAGGGCGGGCACTTCCTGTGCAAACGCCAGAACACATGGCATTGGTATTCAAAGTAAATAAAAGCGGAAACATGCGAAAGTCAGAAGAAAACGCTTACCAGAAGACATAGTTTCTTCAACAGAGGAGTTGTCTAAACCAGAGAGCAGAATAGGAAATAACCTCTGATCTTCGGGGATGGATGTAATACTCCGTATTTATGGTCTTGGGGGTACTCTATCGAGTAGCCCTTACTCTGTCGAGTAAGGGTATGTTGCAGAATAAAATAGTTTCTGACCTGTTGGGCACTCGATCGAGTAGCTGGGGCACTCGATCGAGTAGGGGGGTACTCGATCGAGTACCTTGGGTACTCGATCGAGTGTCCGGTTTTACGGGGGAGTTTTCTCGGGTTTTGTTAATTACGCGATTAAGGTATTTAAACCAATTCGTCTTTGTTCTAAATCACTTTTTACAAAACCTAAAACCTGTTTAAGAGAGAAAGCAACTTGTCTTCTTCCTAATCGCGTTCTTGACAATTCCCGGAGTTCAGACGGTCGGTTTGCATCGTAGTTTGTGTCGTTGGATTCCTTGCGTCGAGGGTAAGCTTTTAATGTAATTTATATAATGTTTTGTTAAGATTAGTGAAACCCTAATTTAGGAATTGGGGGTTTTTATGAATAGTAATTGAATAGTAGTATCTATGTGTTGTATGGTAGGAGGAGAGTTCATAGAAGAGGCGTTTTGAGACAGCTGTAGATACCGTCTGCGTGTTGTGCTTTCCAGGTAGGATTTCCTACTCAGTATTAGTCCCATAATGGGATATTGGTGATGTCTTTGTAGTTAGTTGATTGATATGATGATTGTAATTGTAATTGTGATTGTGATTGTGGTTGTGTTTGTGATGGTTCTCGAGATGCGTTCTCTACCGAGTGGGGTCACTTGCGGGAGTGATCTCACGCCCTAGTTTCGCCCTTCGTGGAACCCGCCACGAAAGGGGATGTGCACATTAATGGACGGGGTTATCGCTCGTACGATGAGCGGGGCTTAGGTGGGAACGGCTGTGGTCCCCCATCGCGCGGTGGTGGTCCGGTGGACGATCAAGTATTGAGATGATGGGAGTTGGTGGTGTTTGTGTGTGTGTGTGATGATTCAATTGTCTGTTCGTCTTATTGTTGTTATCTATTTTGATTGTGTGATTAGTATCGACCCGGTGTTGTTTTGTAAAAACTGCGGTGATCCATTCGGGGATGGTGAGCAGATATTGAACAGTATAGAGATGATCTTTTGGTATATTTGGGACGGCCACGACATGACGATAGAGTCTTCCATACGTAGTTTAGCATTTATTTACATTTGATTGAGAACAGTTAGTTTTGGAATAATGTATTGTACTTTCAGTTTGGTTTCGAGGATTGTACTCATTCATTAAACTACTTATAATAAATGTTGTTTCTGTTTTGTCTATTTGATTATCATACCTCGGGCAACCGAGATGGTGATGTCTTCATACCTGAGTGGTCCTGGTAAGGCACTCGGAGTATGGGGGTGTTACAAATGGTATCAGAGCGACGATCCTGAAACCTGTAACCAATGAACTTAATGAACATAGGGAGTCAATTAAAATGAACCCGGGGTAAAAGTTGTAGGAGCTAGTGCAAAGGCTTGGGAGACGTCCTAAAGTCGCGGGGGTCGCCCTACAACTTTGAACCGGTCACATGGGAACGTGTTTGTTGAGTCGTCTGTGTGATTGTTTAACTTGTGCAACAAAGTGATGAAGTGTGTTGATTGTTTGGTGTTGAAGTAGGAGGTTGAGCATGTGAAAGAGAATGATTATATGTTGAACATGTTAATGAGTGATAACAAGTTGAATGATTTACGATGTGGCTTTTAATAGCGTAATGAAATGATTTCGTAGTTAGTAGAAGGATGCGTAACATGTTTATGATGATATAATATGATTTATAAATTTAGCATGTTAGTATGTGACGTAATATGCGGGTATCTCTTACGTATTGGGGGTACTTGATCAAGTGAGGCTGACTCGATCGGGTAGGTTTTTGGCGATTTTGAGTCCAGAATCGCGTTTTGGGGCACTCGATCGAGTAACTAGGGGTACTCGATCGAGTAGGGAGTCACTCGATCGAGTAGCCTAGATACTCGATCGAGTGGGTTAGAGATCAGAAGGTCTGTTTGGTTCTGGAGTTTGGGTGCTCGATCGAGTACATGGGGGCACTCGATCGAGTAGCTCGTTACTCGATCGAGTGGGTTTGGATACTCGATCGAGTAGGTCCTATGCAGCGCGTTTTCGTGTTTTGAGGTTTAGTACGCGTGTTTATGTTTATCCCTTTCTTATATAGCTTCAAGATGCCGCCCAAGAGAAATGCTTTGTACGCGAGAGCAAAGCTTATGACCACGGATGACATCGTCAAGATGTTAGAGCACCAGGACGCTCTTACTGAGACCCTGAAGAGAGTGAATGAGGACAAGGATAAGAGTAAGGAGAAGGAGGTTGACCATGCTAAAGTCAGCCTCTATATCGCGAGGTTTAACCCGAAGGAGTACAAGGGAGTTGAGGAGCCTAACCACCTTGATAGTTGGCTGAGGGAGATGGAGAACATACTGGATTTAGTTCGTCTGTCCGATGAGATGAGAGTGGATCAGCTGCATTCTATCTGAGGGAGGCAGCTGGCAAGTGGTGGGATTCCGTAAAAGTGAGTGCCAAGGAGATATATACCAACCAGGGGTTACCTGCTATACCTTGGGAGGAGTTTCGTAGGGCTGTGAGGAAGGAGTTCGTACCAGAACATGTGAGGAGTAAGTTGAGGGAGGAGTTCGACAAGTTTAAGATGACTACCGAGATGTACGTGGGTCGAGTACTACAGCGGTTCAATGAGAAATCCAGATATGCCGAGGACATGGGTTTGAGTGAGGAGAATCGGCTTTGAGGTTTGAGAGAGGGCTAACCACGAAGATTATGGATAAGTTACCCGTGGGAGTCCTTGCGATGTGAAGGAAGCATATGAGAGGGCCGGGAGAGCCGAGAGGCTAGTGGAGATGGCTCGGGAGAGGTCGGGTGGAGAGAAGAGGAAGTCGGAGAGCGAGGGTGGTGGCCAATCTAATTTCAAGAAAGGCAACCACAATCAATCTAAGGGACTTTTTCCAGTTTCCGGGTTTAGTCTTTGGAACTTCCTTTGGGCGAGGTCGTGGGAGTGTGAGCAAACCGGTGGGGAGTGACTGCTTTGGTTGTGGTGGCGTAGGCCACAAGAGACATGAGTGCACGAGCGCACCGGGATCTTTTCGAGACCGCACAGAGCTTTGCGAGCAAAGACCACCTGGATCATGGCCAAACCGGGAGGTCGAGCTATCGAGTGGAGGCAACCGCAACGGCGGTAATTCTTATCGAAGACACCGATGAACAACAACAACAATCAAGGGTCGGGTGCTAAGCCGATCGCATCAGCAATCTTGTCCAGGAGGTGGGCGGAAGACCGAGTGGCAAGTTGTTCATGATGGACAAGAAGGCGGTGAGGAGGATGCGCACGTTATCACCGGTACATTCCTTGTTAATGGTATTCCTACGTTTGTTTTGTTTGATTCGGGGGCTTCTCAATCGTTTGTGTCTTCGAGTCATGTAAAACAGTTGGGTTTGAGAGTATATGAGTCTGTTAGGGAGCAGGTTTTCATACCTTCAGGTGAGTCTGTATCGTGTGGGAGGTTGTTTAGAGATGTATCTTTGATAGTCGGGCAAGTCGATTTCCCTGTAGACTTGCTAGAGTTTCCTTTTAATGGTTTTGAGATGATAGTTGGGATGGATTGGTTAGGAAAGTATAAGGCTAAGATAGACTGTCATCAAAGGAGAGTGTCCCTTAGAGGTCCTAAAGGTGTAAGTGTGTCTTATCGTGGGTTTCTAGTCAAACCCAAAGTTAAGTTGATTGCAGCTGTCACTTTGAAGTCGTATCCGAGGAAGGGATGTCCTCCGATTTTGTGCCATGTGAGAGATGACCGGATAGAGAGCCCCGGCGATTGAGGAGATACCAGTGGTGGGAGAGTATGCGAGATGTCTTTCCAGAGGAGATTCCGGGTTGCCACCGAAGAGGGAGATAGATTTCACCGTTGAGTTGAAGCCAGGGACGGGGCCAATCTCTAAGGCACCGTACCGTATGGGTCCTAAGGAGATGGAGGAGCTTAGGAAGCAGTTAGATGATTTGATAGAGAAGGGATACATTAGACCAAGTGTATCGCCTTGGGGAGCACCAGTTCTTTTCGTGAAGAAGAAGGATGGAACTTTGAGGTTATGCATAGATTACCGGGAGCTGAACCGTGTGACGATAAAGAACAAGTATCCTTTGCCAAGGATAGATGACCTGTTTGATCAGTTGAGTGGTGCAACGGTCTTTTCTAAGATCGATTTGAGGTCGGGATACCATCAGGTGAAGATTAGAGATGTGGACATACCGAAGAAGACTGACTTTCACGTCGAGGTATGGCCATTATGAGTATGTGGTGATGCCATTTGGGTTGTCCAATGCGCCGGCAGTGTTTATGGATTTGATGAATAGGATCTTCTTACGCAGTTCTTGGATCGTTCGTAGTAGTGTTTATCGATGACATCCTAGTCTACTCAAAGACTAAGGAGGAGCATGAGGAGCATCTGAGGATCGTGTTGCAGACGTTGAGAGATCATGAGTTGTATGCTAAGTTGTCCAAGTGTGAGTTCTGGTTAGAGAAAGTTGCTTTTCTGGGGCATGTAATCTCTAAAGATGGGGTAGTTGTGGATCCGGCGAAGATTGAGGCAGTGACAAAGTGGGAAGCACCGAAGAATGTTCTTGAGGTAAGGAGTTTCTTGGGTTTAGCTGGATACTACGGGCGGTTTGTGAAGGATTTCTCCAAGATAGCTAGACCGATGAGAGCGTTGATGAGGAAAGAGAACAGGTTTCGTTGGGATGAGAGTTGTGAGAAGGCGTTCCAAACCTTAAAGGAGCGTTTGACCACAGCTTCTGTCTTGGCATTACCGAAGGGGAGCGAGAATTTCGAGGTCTATACAGATGCCTCGAAGAATGGGTTGGGATGTGTGTTGATGCAGAATGGTAAAGTGATCGCCTATGCTTCTAGGCAGTTGAAGCCTTATGAGGAGAACTACCCTACTCACGACCTGGAGTTGGGTGCAGTGGTGTTTGCTCTCAAGATTTGGAGGCACTACCTTTATGGAGCAATCTTTAAGGTATTTTTGGATCACAAGAGTCTCAAGTACATCTTCACGCAGAAGGAGTTGAACATGAGACAGAGGAGGTGGATGGAGCTGATTGGTGATTACGACATGGAAATCATCTACCATGAAGGAAAGGCCAACGTTGTTCTTGATGCTTTGAGTAGAAAGAGTGTACATTCCTTGTGTACAGCTCTATCTTTGATGAGGTGAGGATGAGGTAGCGAGCTTTGGGATTCATATGATGCGAAAGGGGATGCTATGGGTGATATGACAAAGACACATGGAGTTTCATGATGATATTCGAGGTAAAAGGCTTTGGATCCTAAGATAGTGGAGTGGAGAGTGGAGTAGAGAAAGGGACAAAGTGTCCCGGTTTTCCATTCATACTGATGGTAGCTTGAGGTTTGATGGTAGGTGGTGTGTTCCTAATGACGAGGAGTTGAAAAAGACAATCATGACAGAAGCGCATTGCACACCATATTCAGTTCATCCGGGTGGAGACAAGCTTTACAAAGATTTGAAGAAAACGTTTTGGTGGCCTGGGATGAAGAAAGAGACAATTTGAGTTTGTGTCCCGTTGTTTGACATGCCGAGAGAGTTAAAGGGGAACAGAGAAGACCACAAGGTAAGATTCGGTCTTTGGAGGTGCTCGAGTGGAAGTGGGAATCCATTTCCATGGATTTCATTGTGGGTTTACCTAAGAGTCAACAAGGTAACAATATGATTTGGGTGATAGTGGATCGGTTGACCAAGTCAGCTCACTTTGTTCCAATGAAAGATACATGGACTAAGGCACAATTGGCTATGGCCTATCGAAAGAACGTGCTTAAGTTACATGGAGTCCCTAAGGACATAGTGTCTGACAGAGATGCGAGGTTTATATCAAGGTTTTGGAAGGAGTTGCAGGAATCGTTGGGAACAGCTTTGAAGATGAGTACAGCATTTCATCCTGCGACAGATGGGCAGACTGAGAGAACAATCAAGACTCTTGAGGATATGTTGCGAGCTTGTGTGATGGATTTTGGTGGTAGCTGGGAGCAGAGGTTGGACTTAATAGAGTTTTCTTACAACAACAGCTATCACACTAGTATTGGTATGGCACCGTTTGAGGCTTTGTATGGAAGGAGATGTAGGAGTCCGATCTGTTGGGACGATAGTGCTGAGGCAGTGGTTTTAGGACCAGAGATGGTACATGAGATGGTGGAACAGATTAAGATGATCAGGGAACGGATGAGAGCAGCTCAGATCGACCAGAAGAGTTATGCAGATCTACATCGTCGGGACATAGAGTTTCAGGTTGGGGACAAGGTTCTTCTGAAAGTGTCTCCTATGCGTGGAGTCATGAGATTTGGGAAGAAAGGCAAGCTAAGTCAGAAGTTTATAGGGCCTTATGAGATCGTAGAGCGAGTTGGGGAAGTGGCTTATCGTTTGGCTTTACCATTTACGCTTTGGAGAGAGTGCATAATGTGTTTCATGTATCGCAGCTGCGGAAGTATGTGAGTGACCCGTCACATGTGTTGGAGGCAGAGAGCTTAGAGCTGGATGAGTCTTTATCGTACCTCGAGGTGCCTAAGCAGATCCTAGACCGAAAAGTTAGAAAGACCAGGAGTGGTGAGACAGTTTTGCTTAAGATCCTTTGGTCTAACCATGAGACTGAGGAAGCTACATGGGAGGCGGAGGATATCATGAAAGAGCGTTACCCTTTCCTTTTTGATCAGGTATGTATGGTTACGGGGACGTAACCTTGTTTCTTTTAGGGGGGTAGGAGATGATCGCGAGAGTTTTTAAGAGTTTTTGCACCCTTGTATATGTTGTGTCGGTATGTTTGTCGGGATAAGTTGGGTTAGTAGCATGTTTTACGTTGTGTTTATTTTGACCTTCGAGTCGGGAAGCTTATGGGAGTACCTTTGTTTGGTAGTGGTTTGAACTTCGGGGACGAAGTTCCTTTTAAGGAGGGAAGACTATAATACTCCGTATTTATGGTCTTGGGGGTACTCTATCGAGTAGCCCTTACTCTGTCGAGTAAGGGTATGTTGCAGAATAAAATAGTTTCGACTGTTGGGCACTCGATCGAGTAGTGGGGCACTCGATCGAGTAGGGGGCACTCGATCGAGTACCTTGGGTACTCGATCGAGTGTCCGGTTTACGGGGGAGTTTTCTCGGGTTTTGTTAATTACGCGATTAAGGTATTTAAACCAATTCGTCTTTGTTCTAAATCACTTTTTACAAAACCTAAAACCTGTTTAAGAGAGAAAGCAACTTGTCTTCTTCCTAATCGCGTTCTTGACAATTCCCGGAGTTCAGACGGTCGGTTTGCATCGTAGTTTGTGTCGTTGGATTCCTTGCGTCGAGGGTAAGCTTTTAATGTAATTTATATAATGTTTTGTTAAGATTAGTGAAACCCTAATTTAGGAATTGGGGGTTTTTATGAATAGTAATTGAATAGTAGTATCTATGTGTTGTATGGTAGGAGGAGAGTTCATAGAAGAGGCGTTTTGAGACAGCTGTAGATACCGTCTGCGTGTTGTGCTTTCCAGGTAGGATTTCCTACTCAGTATTAGTCCCATAATGGGATATTGGTGATGTGCTGTAGTTAGTTGATTGATATGATGATTGTAATTGTAATTGTGATTGTGATTGTGATTGTGGTTGTGTTTGTGATGGTTCTCGAGATGCGTTCTCGGCTGAGTGGGGTCACTTGCGGGAGTGATCTCACGCCCTAGTTTCGCCCTTCGTGGAACCCGCCACGAAAGGGGATGTGCACATTAATGGACAGGGTTATCGCTCGTACGATGAGCGGGGCTTAGGTGGGAACGGCTGCGGTCCCCCATCGCGTGGCTGGTCCAGTGGACATCAAGATTGAGATGATGGGAGTTGGTGGTGTTTTGTGTGTGTGTGATTCATTTGTCTGTTTGTCTTATTGTTGTTATCTATTTTGATTGTGTGATTAGTAATCGACCCGGTGTTGTTTTGTAAAACTGCGGTGATCCATTCGGGGATGGTGAGCAGATATTGAACAGTATAGAGATGATCTTGGTATATTTGGGACGGCCACGACATGACGATAGAGTCTTCCATTTGTAGTTTAGCATTTATTTACATTTCGATTGAGAACGAGTTAGTTTTGGAATAATGTATTGTACTTTCAGTTTGGTTTCGAGGATTGTACTCATTCATTAAACTACTTATAATAAATGTTGTTTCTGTTTTGTCTATTTGATTATCATACCTCGGGCAACCGAGATGGTGATGTCTTCATACCTGGGTGGTCCTGGTAAGGCACTCGGAGTATGGGGGTGTTACAATGGAGAAGAGCTTGGCAACAGAGGCGTCTTCGTCCTCGGATTTCTCAGGGTTCTTGAGTTCTGCAGCAAACCAAAGAGTAAGAACGGTAAGTAACAGAAGAAGTTAGAAAAGTGGACATGCAAGTATACTTACTCTTGGCCAGGATCCAGTGCTCGAATAGGTAGTCAACATGTATAGGAAGGGATTCAAGCTTGACAAAAAAGAAGTCCTCATACCAACCATCGTCTTTCCCTTTGGCCGCAGAATGAAGGTGAAGGGAAATATCCGTAAAATTCCCTTATAATTAAGGATTATAACGCAAATTTAACATGTGAATATGGTCATAAACGAAAATACAATAGAAACGATAAAGGTATAAGAATCAACCTCGGGTCCTTGTGAATGCGGCCTAAGAATAGAAATCAAAGTAGATTTCCTCCTAATCGTTGCACCCAAGACCGTCTGAGACTATGCCCCTTATGCTAGAAAGTATTCTCTAATTGCCTTGCAATATTGAGAGAATTGTTGTCAGTTTTGCTAGATGTGAGATCTAGGTTTCAGAGGAAATTTTTCCAAAACCCTAGTTTTGTTTCAAATGAATCAGTTCGGGCAAAAGGAGAGAGGCTCTCTCCTTTTGTCTTGTTCGGCCAAACCGAGAGCCCAGGGGAGGGAGTGGGCTTTCACTTCCTCCTTATTTTAACTCGTAGTCCAGCTCGAAATTACTAAAATGTATATGACGGGTTTTCAATTATAAATCGTCATTGGTTATCGGATATTAACGTATCAACTGGTAACATGACTCAGTTAATATATTAATATACACGTCCGACAAAGACAATATTGTATAATTAAATAAATTCAATATACATTAATTAAATATAAATCGTTTATATTCAATTTACGAATTAATTGCTTAATTCATATTAGCCATTATTATTTAATCCGTATTAAATAATTATCTCAACATCGCGTTTGACTAATTACTAGTCAATAACTCCGACTAACTGTTTAGTCAACTTAGGCATCAACATGACTGTATTTTCATACCGTCACATCTCTCAAACGTATCCTATAGGTGTGACTTTTAGGGACCAGTTGATCACCGCCATCTGTATGACAATAACGTCAAACTTATCTAGCAAGCCAACCGTTATTGATAAACGTGGACCAACTGATTATAATACAAAAGTATACCCTTTTATCCTTTTAGAGATTTATAAGTCCTTGCACTAACTGTAAATGACACCAGCCCCAACAAGCTCCCACTTGTCCGTACAAGTGTATGTGCAATGACGTTATCCGCACTAACTGGAGGACACAGCTCCAACAAACTCCCACTTGTCCGTACAAGTGTATGTGCGATAACCGATTCTCATATTCATTTAAAATTTCTCCCACTCAATGTAAAACAATTTGCAGATCCGGATCCGCAAAGGTCGTATTTTACAATCGATCTGTATCAAGAGTGGTTTCCCCGACTAGAGAGTAACTCAACTGATAAAACGAATTCGTATTCGAGCATGGCCATGCATTTTCGATTCTGACTCCTCGAGTGGCCCTGAGAAATATCGAGTACCTGATAAAGGCTGAATATTTCCTTCAACTCGACTCCTTCCGATCTAAGCACAGCATGAAATGACCCAGAAAAAATCTACTTGGCCCCTTATTACGGATGACCGTGAGAAAGAAACCAAAGTCACCCAAAATTTGCCTTAGTCTCAAGAGACAGTCGATAGTAAAAAGAATCGACTCTTAGGATCACCATGGAGGTCCTATCCACGACCGGGCACCGAATGTTATAAAACATTTAGGACTCCACGTCGATGTCACAATTGTGTCCTACGAGATATCCGTATAACTCGCCTCTGTGATTGGTCAGTCAAACGTTTGACTTATGGCTTGTTGAACCCACCATCAACCAACGTCACAAAATAATTACCTTGAGTTATCAGCTCACGTGGGCAATTAAGGACCAAAAATATAATGTTTGTTCAGTTCACTTTGTGGTGTTCAAAATTGTCGTACAAAACCACATGAAAAACAAAATATATAAATATCAAAACGATGATGTCGTATAGAGTACATAAGGGAATGAATCTAATCCATAAAAGAGTACTACAACTTAGGAACACGTTTAATTCCCATGGAATTAACATGCCCTTCTTGCTTATCTTGTCGTAATGGTTTAGTGAGAGGATCTGCTATGTTATCATCTGTAGCAATCTTTTCTATCACTACTTCCTTTTGCTCCACGTAATCTCGGATTAGATGAGCTTTCCGTTGTATATGTCTAGACTTGTTGCTAGACTTTGGCTCCTTAGCTTGGAAGATGGCACCTCTATTGTCGCAATAGATGGTGATCGGGTCATTCGAACTAGGCACTACAGATAGTCCTTGTAAGAATTGACGCATCCATATCGCTTCCTTTGCAGCCTTCGACGCGGCATAGTACTCGGACTCGTCGTAGAATCTCTTTGTAACACTTTGTTTGGAACTCTTCCAGTGATCTGCAGCGCCATTAAGAGTAAAAACGAATCCAGACCGAGATTTTGAGTCATCTCGATCCGTTTGGAAGCTAGCATCTGCAGAATCGGTTGCGCATAGCTTTTGTTCGCCTCCATAAGTCAATGCCCAATCTTTAGTCCTCCGTAGGTACTTAAGAATGTTCTTGACAGCCATCCTATGTGATTCACCTGGATGCTGTTGGAATCGACTTGTCATACTCAATGCATATGCCACATCTGGACGTGTGCATATCATGGCATACATGATTGATCCTATAGCCGAGGCATAAGGAATCCGTGTCATGCGCTCTTTCTCTTCCGGTGTCTCTGGTGCCTGAGACTTACTCAAATGCACCCCTGGAGCCATAGGAAGGAACCCCTTTTTGGAGTTAGTCATGCTGAATCTCTCTAGGATCTTGTCTATGTAAGACTCCTGACTGAGAGATAACATCCGACGTGATCTATCTCCATAGATACGGATGCCCAGAATTCTTTGTGCCTCACCCAGATCTTTCATCTGGAAATGGTTCTTCAACCATACTTTTACCGAAGTTAAGAGAGGTATGTCATTCCCAATCAGGAGTATGTCATCGACATACAATATTAGGAAGACAATCTTGCTCCCACTCGACTTGATATATAGACATGGTTCCTCGACCGATCGAGTAAATCCATTTTCTTTAATCACTTGGTCGAAACGATGATTCCAACTCCTAGAAGCTTGCTTAAGTCCATAAATGGAACGCTTAAGCTTTCACACTTTCTTAGGATGTTCAGGATCGATGAAACCTTCGGGTTGTACCATGTACAACTCTTCCTCCAAAAAACCGTTTAAGAAGGCGGTTTTCACATCCATCTGCCAAATTTCATAGTCATGAAAAGCGGCAATCGCTAAGATAATCCGAATGGAATGCAGCATGACTACGGGTGCAAAAATTTCATCGTAGTGCAAACCTGGCACTTGGGTGAAACCTTTAGCAACTAGTCGTGCTTTATAGATATCTTGTTGACCTTCCACAGAATGCTTTATCTTGTAAAGCCATTTGCATTGAAGGGGACGAACCTTAGCAGGTAAGTCAACAAGATCCCATACGTTGTTCTCATACATGGAGTCCATCTCGGATTGCATGGCCTCAAGCCATAGTTTTGAGTCAGAACTAGTCATGGCACCTTTATAGGTTGCGGGTTCACTACTCGTTAAGAGTAGAATGTCATCTATGTCATGTTCCTCGACCATACCAATGTATCTGTCCGGAGGAATAGAGACTCTTCCCGACCTCCTAGGTTCCTCAGGAATATTCACCGCAGCCGGGATTGAAGGAATTGGTTCCTCCAATGGTTGCTCGGTATTTGGTTGGAACCTCCGACAGTCGAAGGTTCTATCACTCTTTGCATTCTCGAGAAATTCCTTCTCTAAGAATGTCGACCGCCGCAACAAAAACACGTTGTTCGGTTGGCGAATAAAAGTAATGACCAAGTGTTCCTTTAGGATAACCTATAAAGTATGTCTTGACCGATCGCGGGCCGAGCTTATCCTCGTGTCTCCACTTGACATAAGCCTCGCAGCCCCAAACTCGTATAAAGGACAAGTTAGGGACCATTCCCTTCCATAGTTCATATGGAGTCTTGTCAACAGCTTTAGACGGACTTCGGTTAAGTATTAGAGCAGTGAGAAGTGCATAACCCCACAATGAGTCGGGCAACACGGTGTGACTCATCATGGATCGAACCATATCAAGTAGTGTTCGATTTCTCCGTTCGGACACACCATTCAACCGAGGTGTTCCGGTGGAGTTAAGCGTAAGGCAATCCCACAGTCTTTGAGGTGTTGATCAAACTCGTGAGAAAGATACTCGCCACCACGGTCTGAGCGTAGTGTTTTAATCTTTCTACCCAGTAGGTTCTGTACCCGATTCTAGTATTCCTTGAATTTCTCAAAGGATTCACTTTTGTGCTTCATTAAGTAGACATAGCCATATCTACTTAAATCATCCGTGAAAGTGATGAAATACCTATAGCCTTCTCGTGCGGTGATTGACATAGGTCCACACACATCCGTATGTATGAGTCCTAATAGGTCAGCAGCGTGCATTCCAACACCTTTGAAGGAAATTCGAGTCATCTTACCGATGAGACATGATTCACACGTGCCAAATGATTGAAAATCAAAGGCCGAGATAGCTCCATTCTTTATGAGCTGTTTTACGCGTTTCTCATTAATGTGTCCCATACGGCAGTGCCATAGGTATGTTTGATCTTTGTCACCGACCTTTAACTTCTTATTCATTACGTGTAATATTTCGGTGGTCTGATCTAAAACATAAATTCCGTTCATGGAGACTGTCTTGCCATAAATCATATCGTGTAATGAGAAAGTGCAAGTATTATTCTCTATTACAAATGAAAAACCAAGTTTGTCAAGTGCAGAAACTGAAATAATGTTTTTAGAAAGACTGGGTACATAATAGCAGTTATATAAAAATAACTCAAATCCGCTAGGAAGCTGGATCACGTATGTTCCCCTCGAGACGGCAGCCACTCGTGCTCCATTCCCGACACGCAGGTCCACCTCACCCTTTACGAGGGGTTCGATGTTTCGGAGCCCCTGCACATGATTACACAGATGAGAACCACAACGAGTATCTAGTACCCAAGTTCCGTAACTTGCGTGGTTAATCTCAATCATATGAATAAAAGTAGAAGAGGAAGAAGACATACCAACAGGTTTAACGCGACCTGCTTTTATGTCCTCATGATAAACAGGACATGTACGCCTCCAATGCCCAGTCTTGTGGCAGTGATGGCATTCCATGTTTTCAGTCTTGCTCTTTGCCGCGCCTGATGAGTTGCTTGCCTCACCAGGCCCACTCTTACCTGATCCCGACTTCTTAAACTTCGGTTTACCTACCGCTAGGTCGGCCTGAGCTTTGCCCTTACCCTTGCCCTTGTTTGACACAACGAGAACATCCTGTTTCAGGCTCCCACTGAACTTCATGTCCTTCTCGGTCTGTACGAGAAGGGAGTGCAGTTCATGGGGACTTTTCTTCAAATCATTCATATAGTAATTCGCTCTAAAGAGCGCAAAACCATCGTGGAGTGAATGAAGCATGCGGTCAAGCACAATGTTCTCGCTGATTTTACAATCAAGTGCCTCCAGTCTCTCGACATTCTCAATCATGCTGAGAATGTGTGGGCTAACCGGTTGGCCCTTCTGGAGTCTCGCATCAAAGAAGCGAGTGGTATGCTCATAGGTCACGATTCTCGGTGCTTTCGAGAATTCCTTCGTGAGCGTGGTGAAAATCTTGTTTGCACCTTGGGCTATGAAGCGTTTCTGCAAATTGGATTCCATTGCAAAAATGAGTACGTTTTTAATCGCACCCGCTTCCATGACGAAGTCGCTATACTTGGAGACTTCGTTAACTCGAGCCGTGGGGCCGGGGGTGGCGGGAGGGGCTCGATCGGATACTTGAGCTTCTCGTCGCGGCGGTGGCGGCATTCCGTAATGCCGCCTCCCATTCCGTGAAGTTTGATCCATCATTCTTGTCTAGTAGACGATTCATCGATTCATAAAGATCCGAAGCCAGGACTCACGGTCCAATGTGGCACTTGGCATTGGGTCATCGAGGATGCCACCATTATGTTATTAGCAGTTTAAAAAACGTGATCTACGCTGAAAAAGAAAGAAAAACAAAAACGAAATAAGCAACTCATCGAGGTGATTTAAGTCTATTTAAAATTCATTTTAATCGTGTAGACTCATTGCACTTGCACAATTGATCTCCCTCAAGAATAATACAAGTGATCCCAAGACTCAATTTCCGTAAATTGATAAGCCAACTGTTTAGCTAGTTCTTCCGTAAAAACTCTTGGTCGATAGATTTTCGTAAATCCTATCTATAGTCCACCATAATCACAGGATCGTAAGAGTGACCATAGTGTTGAGATAAAATAAGTCAATCAGTTCCAACTTACCCGACGTAGAAGGGGTCATATTATGCCTACCGACGAAGAAGGGATTCATTGGAGTTTGACCTATAAAAGACTATTCTCAATTTTTGTTTATACGAGGAAGATCCCATCAACTTAGTTTTAATTCATTTTAAGTGAACAAATAACTAGCATTACGTGAATGAATTAACTTAGGTGATGGCTTAAAAGATCGTGTGACATAAGAATGTCATAGAAAACTAACGCGTGACCTCTATATGAGTCAGTTTTCATGCAATTATTAGGTGGTTTGGTTTTTAGGCGGAAAATGATGAAATCTATCGTTACGATAAAATAAATAAAAGAATGCAAAAACGTAAATAAAAATTCCTAGTGTGGCCTATCCTAGTAAAAAGAACATAATACAACTTTGGAATCCACCGTTGGACCCGAGAAGCTTGTCTTGATGTTCCATCTTTGTCCATGCAGCGGGAGTGAGCATCTGATCTCCATCTTTGGTCTTCTCAAAATTACAATTAAAATTCACAAAATATAAACCTATTTACATTCTAAATAAAAACTGTAATTACAAGTGAAAAATCCAAAACGGAGATGCGAGATCTCAAAATACAACCAAGACCGTGTTCCATCATTACGGTAACACGTTCTACTAAGGCCACACTAAGTTACAACTGTTTGTAAATAAAATAAATACGTAATTAAAAGCATTCAAGGCATTCAACAATAACGATAAATAAAATGCATCAACTAAATCAAATTTATTCGTGACATAATTCCGTAACTATGTTAAATTTATCCAAACCACCTTTTAACGATTAAAATTATGTGACAAAACTGCTTCTATCAACTTAATTTTAATCCATTACAATCCGTTACTTTAAATTCGCTTTAAAATAACTATATGGTACGTGAGTGAACCGTTTCACTATCAAGCGAGTGTACAACATTCGTATGATGTACATATTATGGCCAAAAGAAAATTTAAAACAAAAGAAATAAATTTTACACGCTGCCAGAACTAAAATTCCTCGATCGAGACACTCGAGTCCTCGATCGAAGAACAAAAGGGCTCGATCGACTGAACTGTTAGTCGATCGAGAGGTGTGCTAAACAGAAGTGCTCGATCGGCGTAATCGGTGGTCGATCGAGGACTTGTATCAGCAACAACTGTTCGATCGAGTACGAGGGCTTCTCGATCGAGCAGTCAGGGTTTAAAAAGTGGTCGATCGAGTAAAGCAAGAACTCGATCGAGCAAAAACAAGACAGAAAATCTCTCGATCGAGTAGAAACATGCTCGATCGAGAACAAGACATCTCTGAAAACTTAAAACCCTCGTGAAACATTTGTCAAAACAAAACCAATGGTGATTTTGATCTAAAACGTATAAAATCAAAACAACAAATTTGACAAAGCTTTAACATATTGCTATAATTTCCGTATAAAATAACAATATGCAAAACCGAATTGAAAACAAAAACAGCCGTGTAAAAAGCCGCACGGTTTTCAATGCACAAAATCATCATTTCAAGATCGTTTTATGAAAAACAACATGAAAAATTTACGTGGCCTCGCTCTGATACCACTTGAAGGGAAATATCCGTAAAATTCCCTTATAATTAAGGATTATAACGCAAATTTAACATGTGAATATGGTCATAAATGAAAATACAATAGAAACGATAAAGGTATAAGAATCAACCTCGGGTCCTTGTGAATGCGGCCTAAGAACAGAAATCAAAGTAGATTTCCTCCTAATCGTTGCACCCAAGACCGTCTGAGACTATGCCCCTTGTGCTAGAAAGTATTCTCTAATTGCCTTGCAATATTGAGAGAATTGTTGTGAGTTTTGCTAGATGTGAGATCTAGGTTTCAGAGGAAATTTTTCCAAAACCCTAGTTTTGTTTCAAATGAATCAGTTCGGGCAAAAGGAGAGAGGCTCTCTCCTTTTGTCTTGTTCGGCCAAACCGAGAGCCCAGGGGAGGGAGTGGGCTTTCACTTCCTCCTTATTTTAACTCGTAGTCCAGCTCGAAATTACTAAAATGTATATGACGGGTTTTCAATTATAAATCGTCATTGGTTATCGGATATTAACGTATCAACTGGTAACATGACTCAGTTAATATATTAATATACACGTCCGACAAAGAAAATATTGTATAATTAAATAAATTCAATATACATTAATTAAATATAAATCGTTTATATTCAATTTACGAATTAATTGCTTAATTCATATTAGCCATTATTATTTAATCCGTATTAAATAATTATCTCAACATCGCGTTTGACTAATTACTAGTCAATAACTCCGACTAACTGTTTAGTCAACTTAGGCATCAACATGACTGTATTTTCATACCGTCACATCTCTCAAACGTATCCTATAGGTGTGACTTTTAGGGACTAGTTGATCACCGCCATCTGTATGACAATAACGTCAAACTTATCTAGCAAGCCAACCGTTATTGATAAACGTGGACCAACTGATTATAATACAAAAGTATACCCTTTGATCCTTTTAGAGATTTATAAGTCCTTGCACTAACTGTAAAGGACACCAGCCCCAACAAGCTCCCACTTGTCCGTACAAGTGTATGTGCAATGACGTTATCCGCACTAACTGGAGGACACAGCTCCAACAGAAGGAAGTTCTCAGGCTTCTCCACAACCTTGAAGGTGTATTGGCCATTCCCGAGTGACAGACACTCAAACCTATGGGCCATATCTGGTAGCCCAATCCCGGCACCCAGGCTGTTATTAAGGGCAACGGTAGATAAAAGAATCCTCCATGCATATGGGGCAATTTGGATCATTGGTAGAGAGTTCAGGAGAATGAACTCTTGGATCATCAAGGGGAAAAGAAATCTGAGACCAAGGACAAAGGGGTATGTGTACAAGCAGATCCACCCCTCACGAAAGGCGTCAGCTTTCTGACCGGGTTTGGGGATGTGAATCACCACATCATCGCCTAAACACAAGAGAGCTTTGGATTTTACGGATATTATCTCGGGTCAAGTGGGAGTCACAAGAGTGTGGTTTTTTTAGGATCCCCTGGGAGGGAAAGATCTCGTCCTTGACGAGGTCGATGGTGGCGGACGAGGACGTGGTGAAGCGGGTTTTAGCCATGGTAAATGAAGAAAGGAGAGAAGGTGAAAATACCTGGAAGGCGAAAGAGGAAGGCGGCGTTGACAGCAAGAGGAAAATACATCCTTACGCATTTTACAGAACGAAGCAACATGTCAGGACAACCAGAAGCAAGTTCAGGCAAGGCAGACGGCGTCCCAACAACATGGGCACCGCCTCCCTCTACAGTGACGGCACGCGCAACTTCGGCTCAGCCAACCAGCGCCACCCAAGTATCACCTGTGAAACTTCTGACCTGAGCATGGAAGCTATGCAACCTGTTGAGCTAGAAATACATCCTTACGCATTTTACTCGAAAGTCAAATCTCAGAAGCTGAATGGAATAGGGATCGTTATGAAGAACTCATCCTCTTGGATGAACGAAGGTTGCGTGTATTACTTAATGTGCAAACCTATCAGGCACGTATCAAACGAGCCTTCAATAAACGGGTTAAGCCCAGACACACAAAGAAGGAGATTTGGTTCTCAAATCATTCAGAGCTCTCCTACCTCTCGATCCACGCGGAAAGTTTAAACCCAACTGGGTCGGGCCTTTTTTAGTCAAGTCCATACTCTCGGAGGGTGCAGTTAAGATTACAGAACTAGACGGGAATGAATTTGCTAACCCAAATAACCTCGACCAATTGAAACGATATTACCCTTAGTATAGGATAGGAAACGTATCTCGCGTAACACCCACGTGCCGCTCATGCGACACAAAATAAAAATGGCCCCTGGCCCGCTGAAAGAAAGCTTATGTCACTTTGCTCTTGCATTTTGACGTTTTGACATCCTCACGTTATCAAATAAATTGAATTGTATTTTAAGGGAAAGTAAAGCTCATGCTTATTTTCTAAAAGTTCACTACAAGCTCTTGCTTCGAACAATTATTCTTTTACAATTATTCGAACTACGCACAGGGTTTGATTTCATTTTTAATGAATACATAGGCAATCCTTCACAGGATACAACCCATTATTTTAAAATGTAAATAGAAGGACATTTGCATTTGCATTTGAAATTCGATAAGAATAATAAAATAAAATCATAATAGTTTCTTAACTAATTAATCTTTTATTCATTTGTTCCATAAATAATAATAATATGCCAAATAATATAAAAATGCTAAAAATAAATGCTAGGCTAGGATTCTAAAAACCCCTCCGTTTATTACAACTTAAATAATAATAATAAATAATACTACGGCTAAGGCTATTCTTCCATTTTCCCTTTGCCTTTGTCGCCCTTGTCATACTTCTTGTCTCGACCACGAGCCGGGTGCTCTTGTGCTATCTCCGACCTAATCACCAAAGGTCTCTCTCACGGTCTAGACTTGCCATTTCGATCCACCACCATCTCTACGGCAGGAGCGGTCTTCAATTTCTTCGACGGATGAACATCTCGGAATCCGGCCTCTTATTCCTCCTCAGTCAAGTGCCTTTGATTCTCCTTTGATACCTCACGAATCTTGTAGTCTACAGGTTCGTGCTTCCTCAACTTCTCACGCTCTTCATAACTGCTAGCCTTTCTCCATTGCAAGTATGAGTCAGATACCCATAAGGAGCCAGTAGAAAAGGGTATGAACCACATGTTCCTCTGGGCCCACCTAATCACCTATTCCCGACAAATCTCTGTGGTATGTGCCGATGCAGTTTGAGGGACGGTATCAAGCTTCAGGATCTTCTGTTTAAGGCCCACTTGCCTCATCAACCTCTCAGGATAAATACAAATCATGAATTCCAAACCAGGGACACGAACTGACCGTGTCAGGTCCAAAGATGAGACTCCAGTGACTGACCTGAGATGCCACCACGGCACAATCCACCGGATCAAGGGACCTCCTTCACTCTTCAATTTGTTTTCCCAGTAATTGCAAACCCGAGTGAAGTCCACCATATAGAGCCTAGTTCTCATTGCAATCGATCAAGCATGATATCCTGGCACATTAATTTGGGGCTCGATCAATCGCAGCCGCTCCATCAGCCAAACCTATAAAGGAAGACGGGAATTAATATCCCTTTCATCAACCGATGAAAAAAAAAGAAGAAAAAAAAACGGTTGATATATGACGAACAAGTTCTTACCTGTAGAATGATGGGACTTCCCAAATAAGGAAGCTCGCGGTTGGCCTTTCTGTTATCCAAACCAAGAAGGGTCTCTCCTAAAACTAGGCATGATGGGCTCTTGCGCAGCTCCATCTGTTCAACTAGGCTCAAGAAACGGTGATCTCCTCTTATCTCCTTATCAACATACCCTCGAAGGACATAGCAATGAAGTAGAGAAAACCCGAGGGCTCTACGCCTCGAAACATAAGAAATAGAAAGGTCTTCCCTATTTATAAATCGGTCAATAAAGTCAAACATACGGACTCCTTTCGAGGTCACAAGACGGTCCACCTCAGCCTTGGTCAATCCGAGCAAGTCTCTAAATTTAATTTTATATCCTTGAGAGCTAAAAGGTATAGCGGGTAAATTCTCCGGGTCCCATCCTCCATTAAAAGCTATTTCTTCAGGGAAAGGACAGATATCGCCTTCAGGAAAGGCAAATACATGAAAATTTGGGTCCCAATACTCAAGACAGGCATCCAAAAAAGGCTTCACAATTTTCACTAATTTGAGGCTGAAGATTGATCCCAAATTAAAAGCACCCATGTCATGTTTCTCAATGTTCGTAAACTCATTTGTCCACTCCTGGAGACAGTTTTCAAAAGGATCCATGATTTCGAAAATTTTTAGAAGATATGAGAGCTTTTGTGAGATAGACGGGATAAAGATGAAGGAATTGTGTGAATAAAAGCTTCCCCGAAGTCTTTATTTATACTAATCGTTGTTTCCTAATTTCTGTCGAAGTCTGATCATCTGGGGAAATGGCGCAGCATCTGCTGTGCCTCTTAGAAGAGTCACAGCTCTTACAGCGCCTCTTCCCCAGGCTGTTTTCCGTGAATTTTAGATTTGGATCTTTCCTAATTTGTTTTGGCTATAAATTCCTATTCCTATAGGATATTATTTTGGTAATTCCGCCAAATTACCATATTTATGTTTCCTAATTTTTCGGGTTCGATTATCGAGACGAACTCGACATTTTCGCCAATCAAGCACGCTTATTCATTTTTTATTATTTCATTTTTTAGGGGGAGTCATTTCACTCCTCATTTTCAATACTTTTTCACACTTATACATTTCTGTTTAACTTTTTTTAGGGGGTAGCCCTCCCTACCGTCCGACCATTTTTGCACATTTCTCGTCAGTTTTTGCTCATTTTCGGGCACATTTTTTACTTTTTCTCATTTTGCGCCAATTTAAGCCACTCATATGCCATTCGTTTTACGTGTAAATTCTGTGAAAATTTCGGCAGCATGACGGGACAAACCGTCACCTGCCAAACCTGTTTTTTTAAGCTAACCTGCAAGAGGAATAGCAAACAACCAGCACCAAGGACACTCAGGCCATTTTATATACAGCCAAAATGCAACATATACATCAAACTGGGGGCTCTCGCCCAAAACAGGTCCAACAAGTTCAAAATGAAGTCCAAAATGTACAAGATATATACAAGGCAACAACAAAAAGGAAGGGCAACTACTTCTAGTCACCGCTCAGCTCAGCCACGGTCGCCTCGAGAGCAACGATCTCAGCGTCCCTGACCTCCAACTCCCTCAACAGACGAGTTGTATCCTCTCGGGACTGCGCCAGCTCGCGCTCCAGGTCACGCTCTCTCTACAAGTGATGAAGAAATGCCTCATTTCAATCATTTCGAAACAAATACGAGAAATTGCAATAAAAATTCAAAATGTCAATAAAATGAAATCAAGAAGAGAAAGAGAGGTTCATACCTCTCGCCCTCGACCGCCTACAAGTGCCTCGATGGCCGTGGCCCGTAGCCGGTTGGCCATCCTCAACAACGCCAAATACTGAGACGGTGCCACCTGCGTTTGAAATAACAAAAAAAGGTTCAAAAGAAGAACGAAAGCATTCTTATGCAAACGAGACAAGTAAGTAAAGCCGAAGCTGGGGGCATATCCTCTTCACTAAGCGCTGCTACTCTTCTAGGCCAGCGTCTGTCACCTTCTCGCCGAAGTCGCGGATCTCCGAGATCGTCGTCATTCCCGCCGCGTCTGTGTACTCCAGGGTCTCCGGGTAAGCTGGGGGCTCGACACCCACCACCTCAATCTCTTAAGAGGTTCAAATAAATTCTTTATTCGACAATCATTCGTCATTTGTCAAATCAATTCAAGAGCGGGAAAATGAGATACTTACCACGATCGGCCAAAACGCCAACCTCCTATGAACGAACTCAGAGTACTCTTCACCAGGAAGGAGAAGGGCGTCACCGCTAGCATATGCCAAGTCAGCCTCTCTCTCAGCGTTAGAGGGCTCCCTAAACATCGTCCATGGAGGATCGATAGGAACCGCGGAAGTGTCACGAGAACAATGACGAGTCAAACGCTCGCCCAGGTACCACACAGGTCCCATGGACGTCCTCAGTAGCAACCGACTCGAGCTCCTAGGTCGAAGGACCTCATCCACGAAGGTCGGAGCGTCAGGGTAGTCCACCCAGGGTCTAGGCACCCACTAAAACAAGCAAACAAGGGGTCATTCCTATGATCGGCTCTAAACGGGAAAAGGGGTCATTCCTATGATCGCTTTTAAATAAAAGAACTTACGTTCTCCAACTTCAGGGCATTCACGCCCCTCCGACAGACATCAAGAGCGTTAGCTCTTCCTACGGCACACTACCCAGTCCCTCACAACCAGGTACGCCCTCGGCTCAGGCTCCATCCTTTTGGGCGTGAAGCTGGGAAAGTAGGAGTACACCCACGCCTGCAAACAAGAATAATCGATAGTGATATTTCACAATTCGATAGAAATGGAAATAAATGAAGAAATAATGATCTTTCATAAACGCATAAGTAAAGGTTCATACCTCCAACAAGAGTCTGGGACCGACAGTAGCAGAATAAGTCCCCTTCTCTATCAGCTCGGGACATACCATGGCCCTTGTGTAGCGAGTGAGGACCGCAAAGCCAGGAGTAACCCATTTCCACCGACGTAGGTCACTCAAGTCAGAAAGGAAGGAAAGAAGCTTCGTCGACAGCCTCTCCCCCTTGTATCCGAGGTAAATCGAAGACAAGAACCACAATAGCCACAAACGAGCCCTCTGCTCCGCAGTACAAGCAGGAGGAGCCGTCCTCCTCCCATCCATTAGCACCGTCATCGGGGTCCTACCCGCAAAGTAGTCCCTGACGTAAGAACTCGGCACCAACCCGGAAACGGTGGCAACACCCTCCGCCAGGTTCCAGCCGATCAGCCTCCACGCCTCGGTTGAGTCCACTCTCATGGCCGTCGACGGCCACACCAACACCTCATCTCTGTAGGGCAGACCCGAGATCATGCCGTAGTCCTCAAGAGTGACCCCGGCCTCTCTAAAAGGCATATCGAAGGTCGAGGTTGTGTCCCCGTACCGATCAAGGAAAGCTCGAATCAGGCAAAGGTTAGCCCAAATCTTCCTTTCCTTGATCACCCTTCACGCTCCCACCAAAGCTCCGAAGGCTCCCAGCTAAATGATGGCCTTCTCCTCCTCCGACAGTCTCTCGTAGGCATCCATCATCGTCGTATAGCCGGAAAAAGACCTCATGTTCCCAGCATCCTGCATTATTTCAAGGAAAATGCTATCTTTAGCACGAGACGAATGAGAAATGAAAGCGATAAACGAGCAAGAGAAGTTAAATAAAAAGTGACAAGTTTGAGATTTACCAAACTCCTCGCCGTCCTGGAGGACATGTGGCTCTCTGCTGCCCAAATGAGATGTCTGCCATCCCATTTCTCAGCCCACTCGGGTGCCCCCACTAGCTGGCGGCCACTTCGTCCAACGTTAGCCCGCCTCGGGACCTCCTTAGCCTCCTTCTCTACCACCTCCTCTCTCTTTCTCTCCCCCTACAAGAGCGGGATAAGGGTCGAAGTCTACATCTATGGGAGCCCTCCCCGACGTAGAAGAAATGTCACCTGCAAAATTAAGGTAGAATAGGCCGCATCAAGCCACGACAAGCATTGATAAGTTCGTTTCAAGTGTTTTCGAGCCCTAAAAGTGGCCTTTTATCGCCATATTTGGCTATTTCTTTCGAAAACCGACCACTCATGTGGAATAATGGGACAAGTCAAGTCTAAATTCAAGCCTAGTCATGGGTTTGAGTCGAAAATTCGGCAGCATTTCACTATAATGGCGATTATGCCCTAGAAACGTGTCCTAAAAAAGTCATCACAAATCAAAAATCCGACATGGTAGGAAGTTTACCCATTACACAAGGGTTCCAGAAAACCAAATTTCATCAAAAATGGACATTCCTAAAGGCATTTTCAAAGCAATTTTCGAAACAGTTGAGAAACCGTCTCAAATTCGTTCAAATGTTCAATACTTGACAAAAATTCAAAAAGAATACATGGTTATGTTCCTAACATTGCTAATTATCCATTTCTAATATCAATTTTATCAAACAAATCCTTAAGGGCAAAACCCCCAAATTTTCGACATAAATGGGAGGGAAAACCCTAATTTTTCTGCTCTAATTGATCAAAAACAAGAATTAAAAGCAAGAATATTATGCATACCTCTACTAGACATGATTGATGGAGTAGACTGATCAAATTTTGACGGAAAATGGTTGGAATTTGAGAAAGTTTTAATAGAAATTGTGTTTTTTTTTATTATGAATGATACACGGTTTTTGCGAGTTTTTACTCAGACATGGACAAGCTCGGGAAATGACGCAGCATCTGATGCGCCTCTTCCAAGAGCCGCAACTCTTGCTGTGGCTCTTCTCCAGCTTCCCTCCAGCTCAATTTTCAAAAGTTCGTTATGAGTTGGTTATTTGTGGGCCCATCTTTGGTGTGCCTCTTCTCCGACACCCTATATCATACATTTGGTTATTGGACATTTATTTTTGTCCAGAACCCGTATATTTTGCCAAGACAGACTGAAAACCGTCACGATATTTTATCTCCCACCCAAGACTTTTTATCGGGGTTTCGCTTGCAACAACGAGCGGATTTCCGGCGGTGTTTTATAGACACCCCTTTATCAATATTTCGATACCTTTTTATCCAACAAGAGTTCATGACGACCGATTGCACTTCTCGAGAGATGGAGTTCGCTTGGAAGTCGGCACGAGCAGATTCAGAAATGATTCAATCCAGACAGAATCATCACCATATTCCTTGATGAGAATTCACTTGCAAGCCGACACAAGCAGATTCACAGACATGATTCAATTCGGACAGAATCATCAGCAAATTCCCCAGCAGTTTCTACCGGCGTCCTGCTGTCCTCAATGTTATTTTCCTCATTATCCATCTCGAGAAAGAAGTCTCAGGTATGATTTCTTCTTATGGCTGGCGAGCCTCCTTACGTAGTCTAATGGAATTTAAACGACCCTCCCCGATAGTCGACAGACTCTAAAATGTTCCCGACGATAGGTCCTTGGTTCAGTCCCCTTGAGCCGCCTTGCGTCGCCATAGTCGTCAGGTTGTAATCTTCGATTGACCTGATGACTGTACTTTGACTTTCGCCTTGTCCAAGCCTCAGTCAAAGTGGGGGCTCTGTAGATACCTCATTTCTGCACCTCCCGCCGGCCACCCAGTGATGATTGGGTCGCATGTTTGGTACGCGGAACGATTTATGACAGTCCGTAAGTTTATCGTCAAGTGATAGCTCAAATACTTGTGTCTACCCCTTGGTCGTCATCTACGCGCCAATACGGTCGTTTTGACAGTAATTAGAGTTCATTTGGAGTCTGCGTCAAAAAACCGCTTCATTTTCTAAGAAAGCGTTTAAAATGCCGAGTCGGAACGTCCTAGAATATTCCGGATATTTATTCCATAAATTAAAATTATATCTTTTGGTAAAGTATATCCCATAAATCTGATTTTACGAAATTAGGAAGTAGAGATCCACCGCAATTCCTTAAAAGAAACGTGGAATTCTTTCTTCCGCAAGAGGAAACCTCTGGGGAAATGACGCAGCAGATGCTGCGCCTCTTCGAAGGATCGCAGCAGCTGCTGCGCCTCTTCCCCGGCTCTTTTCTGCCTGTTTTCAGATTTTTCCGTGATTTCTTTCCAAAGTTTGAGTCATTCCATAACTCTTCATATTTTTTAGTATAAATAGGGACCTTCGTTCCACATATTTTTCACGCGAGTGTCCCACCTTATCTTCTCCCTTTGCATTCTAAGACCGTGCTCTAAGCATTTGACGTCTACGTGCTTGATCAATCGACCATATAAGCTCATATCATTCTGAGTTCCAGTCACGTTGCATGACCGACCAATTTGACCACTATACATCAATCAATTTAATCGAAATACCCTAACGAGGGCACTTTCTACATACATTCGAGTCGAGCAATCACTAAACGTTAACTTAGTTAATCTCATTTCGTCAAACATGTAAGTCTGAGGGTGTAAATCCCATTCATTTTATTGTATTTTTATTATTGTACTAATTATTATAAGGTTTACGTCAAAAGTATGCTTAAAACCGTCTTTAAAAACCCTTTTATTAAACCATTTTTACGGATTAGCAGTAACACGACGTCGAGAAGAAACGCAGCAACAGCTGCGCCTCTTCGAAGAGTCGCAGCATCTGCTACGCCTCTTCCAGAGGCTGCCGCTGTTCCTGCTCTTCTTCTTCTTCTACGGTTCTCTGTTATTTCGTTCTTTTTGCCTTGTTTTTCTTATTTTCTTCTTTTTCTTCGTACATAAATAATTTTAATAGGTTCATAATAATTATCATGTTTTATTTCACGGCTTAAATCCCTAATAATCCATATTTGCGGGTTTTCGTCATTAAATCAAACCCGGATTTTAGAGACTCGGTTCGTTCATATCAAGTATCTGGAATTCGTCTTTTGTACATATTTTTACCGCTTATTTCCAGTTTACCACGTCTTTCCAGTTCGTTCCCGTCTTCATAGTTTAACCTAATATGTTCTAATTCGTTTATAATTCGTTCTTAACCGTTTTATTCCATTTTGATTCGTGTTTATCGCTTTTATGACGGTTTTGTATGTAATTAATATGTTAAATCATCTTCACTCGAGTCAAATATCAATAATCAATCGTTAAACACACCAATAAACGTGAACAACCCGCAGTTCTGACTTCACAGCCAGAACTCACCTCAGGAACAGGCGTAGTGAAAGTTGCGCCTCTTCCAAGGGATGCAGCAATGTTGCGCCTGTTCCGGGATGATTTCTTTCCCTGAATTTTTGTTCTCGGTTTGACCTAATCTTTTAATTACATAATTAATTGATTATTAGCTGTAATATCACCCTTAATCTGTCCATATTTTCTAACTCTTTTATTTTCCTTTGTTTTCCCAAATTGTCCGTCTTAAGTATATTTTTGACGTAAATCAATTAATCCATTGTAATTTATTTATTGTAATTTCCGTTATCGTTATTTATTGTATTTATTATGGATGTTTATTCGTTTTTCACATGTAATCAATTCTAAACCCTAATTCGACATTAAGAAGTGCTAATTATTTGTTCACCGACTTAGTTTAATTCACATGCTAGGATCAAAATGATGGATGTTGCATTGCATGCATATAACCGACAACATATCAAATACGAACGATTTCCCTAATCATTAGTAGAGGCTGTTATCGAAGCGGGCGGGATTAGGTGTTCAGTAAAAGGACTTCCTAATACGCACCCTCACCCCTTACTCCAGATCTCTGTGAACATCCGTGTTCATTGGCATCCACGAGAGTCATTCTAGACATAGAATGCTAAGGGTAACGAGTTCTTAGTGTTCTTGTCATTACTTTGTGTCTTGACATGACATGAGTTATTCGAACGGTTCCAATTTCCCATAAAAATTGGTGGCGACTCACAAATGCAAACGCTTGTCCCAAGCGCCCCCATGGCCCCCGTGTCCACAGATTGGTTTTCGACTTATTCGTATCCTTTGTAAGTCGCGTATGGAGTTCTATTAATGAAATGTTCTTTTCTTCCAAAAAAAAAATTAGAAATTACTCTTTTTCAAAATCAAGTTTTTTAAGATTACACCTTTATAAATCTCTTTCCTAAAATTACTCCTGTAAGATATATACTTTTATCAAAAATTGGTTTAAAACTCCGACTTAAGTGACTTATTCCGTTTATTTATAAACTCTTTCTCCATTTGCCTACATAGTTATACATTTGAAAGTATAAATAGGCTAAGTCACAGACAAAATAAGTTTAAAAACATACGAAATAAGTCACTTAAATTAGAGTTTTGAATCAATTTTTGATAAAAGTATATTTTAATACAGTAATTTTAGCAATTTTTTTACAAGGAAATAATTTTAAAAAATAGGATTTTAAAAAGGAGTAATTTCTAATTTTATTCTATATCTTTTAACAACATTAAAAGTAATTCATCTCTTTAGACCCTTGTCTTTGTGTATACAGAATATGTAAATATTTCATTGTGACGAGGGGAGTATAAATCTACTTTGATAAGCGAAGATAGTAATATGATGAGAAAAGGAACATACATCGGATATATTACCTCAGATTTTACCTTTTTTGAGCATATGTGTATTTTTTTCTAAGCTTATTGAAGTTTAGAAGTTAGATTTAATTTTTTTTCCTGTCAAAACTCAAATTTAACAAAGTTTGTATGTAATATTTTTGAGTTCTATTGTAATTTTTTGAGCTTAATATTTAAGTGAATGAACTCAGAAACTTTATAGTAAAACTCATAATTTTTATAAGAGTAAATTAGCAATAACTCCCTTTTAAAATACACTTTTTAAAATTTACTCCCTTTTAAAGAAAAAGTTTAAAAAATACACCCACAATATTGCAAAAATTTATAAATTGCTCCCAAACCCCTACTTTTACATTTTTATGACAAAAATGCCCGTTATTTTATTTCTTATATGACTAGTACAGTGGTGAACTTTGGCAGAGGATTGTGGTGGTTAGCCGTGGAGTCCTTGGGTGGTTGAAGGGTGGGCATAGTTGTAATTGTAACACCCGCAAATTTTCCATTTTGACATTTATAATTTAATTAACCTTTCTACTGTCTTATTTATATATTAAATTATTTAATTTAATTTATTTCATTTTTAAACATGATTTTTATAAATATTATATATTTAAAGCTTAGCTTATACAAAAATAAATATTTTAGTCGAATAATAATAATAATAACAATAATAATAATAATAATAATAATAATAATAATAATAATAATAATAATAATAATAATAATAATAATAATAATAATAATAATAATAATAATAATAATAATAATAATAATAATAATAATAATAATAATAATAATAATAATAATAATAATAATAATAATAATAATAATAATTTGAAACTTAGAGAGAGGGGGGGGGAGTACGATTCTGCGATTCAGGTAATCTCCGGCTGCCAACCCTTGCTTCTCCGTCACCCTCACTGCTACCACCGTCCTCTTCGTCTCTGGCCAGCCATCTCATTGTCGGCGACGGTTGGGGTTGTGGGTGTCGGTTTTTAGGGTTGTGAGATTATTTGAATTAGGGCATCGGGTTTTTCTGCGTTGTGGCTTTCGGTTTGCCTTTTCCGCCGTTGGCCGCCAACAACCACCCCACGTCGACCATTAGACCTCACGTCGCCAGTCAGGGGACGTTTGTTGTGGGTTGTCGAACGGTGTCTCGCTGTTGGGGAGGAGTTTTTGCGGTTTTCTATCTTTTCAGGTGTGATTGTCGTCCCTTTTACGACTGTTACCCACCTGCGCCACCACCGAGTGACCACCAGACCTCAACTCGCCTGTCATTTCTGTGGTGGCTAACGGCGCCGCATTTGGTTCCTTCCACCAGTGAGTCTTCCTATTTTCTTGCCGTTTGTTTTTCTTTTTATTTCCGTTGCTTTGCTAGCTGTTACGGCTTTGCTGTGGTGGTCCGTTCTCCTGCCTGTCTCAGGCCGCTGCCATCTTTGCCTCTGCCTTGCGGGTTTGGGTTCAGGTTGTAGTGGGGTTGGGGTTTGCTGGGTCTGGAGTCCGGGTTGTGCGGGTTGTTGGGCTGCTTGACAACCATTCGGTGGTTGGCTTCTTGTCACCTATTCGGTGTGGGTGGTGTTTGGTGGTCACGACTGTTCAACGCCGCTATGTGCGAGGAAGGGTGTTGGGTTTTTTTGTCCTTTCATGCCTGAGCTAGTGCGGTACCATTGTCCTTTTTCGGGTCTTCATGCGTGTCGGGATGGTTTTGGTAAGGGCCTAACTAAGGCTGCATGGCAGAAACATTTACAGGACCGGCATTGTCATGATGGTGCGTTGGACCTTACGCGTCAGACTCTTTCTGATAGTTTGACTGTTTATTCCAATGCCGAGAGTTCTTTGAGACGGATGGGGCTCTGGTTGTGTGGGGTGTGCTTTAAAACCCGTACTATTCGAGCTAGATGTCGGCATAGTCGGGGTGATATTGTGACGCATCCGGAATGTGTTGATGGCCTCTACACCTTTCATATTTATGGTATTCCGAGACCTATGGCTCCTTCTACTTCGGTTTCTTCTAATGATAGTGTTGAGCTTGTTCAGTGGTCTATATCCTCGCTTGATCGTTTGTTGTCTTTGGGCCTTCGCACCGTGAAATCTATTCCTCCTAAGTGTCGTCTTGGGTTTGCTCGGGCTTTGAAAGGGGCCTTGGATGATGTGGCTGATTCCCCTAGTGATCTCTCCTACTGGGTTCGTTTGCTTGTTCTACCACTTTGTTTGCTTAAGACTTTCGCTCCTCGGAGTAATCATGAGTGTCAGACCGCTATTCGGCGTCAAAGCATCGGGAGGAGAGTATTGCTGGGCTATCCTTGCTTGGGGGTACTGGGGGGGGGGGGGGGTTTGCAGTTGTTGCAGGAGTGTTTCGAGGAGGGTCCTTCTTCATTTGTTGTGGACGAGGATCTGGATTTGAGTCAGCTTAACCTCCACCAATGTCGGCGGAAGATTTGTGATGGCCACTATACTGCTGCTGTTCGGGTGCTTTCTTCCTCTGGGGTCGCCCCTTACTCCGATGCCACTCTTGTGGCCTTGCGTGAGAAGCATCTCGTCGCTCCGCCTCCTTCATTGTCTCCTTTGTCTGGGGATCATCATCCTCTGGTTGCCTCTTCGACGGTAGTTTTAGATATGATTCGTAGTTTCCCACGCGATACTTCTTGTGGGCGGGATGGTTTTCGTGCCCAGCACCTTATGGACTGTTTGAGTGGCGCTGTTGTGGCTATCTCCGATGATTTGATCACTTCTATTACTAGGGTGGTTAATCTTTTTCTTGAGGGCCGGTGTCCTCTTCCTCTGGGTGAGTACATTGCCAGCGCCCCTTTCACGCCACTCGTTAAACCGGGTGGGAGGGTTCGTCCTATTGCTGTTGGTACGATCTGGAGACGGCTTGTCTCTAAGGTTGGTGCTTTTATGGTTGGTCCTTCTTTATCTTCTTATTTTGATGGGCTTCAGCTTGGGGTGGGTGTGTCCGGTGGAGGAGAGGCTATCTTGCATGCCTTGAACCGGCTCTTTGAGGCTTGGGGTGCTGAGGTGGGGCTTTCTATGTTGCTGGTTGATTTCCAGAATGCGTTCAACCTTGTTGATCGTGCGACCATGCTTAAAGAGGTCCGCCGTCGTTGCCCGGTTCTTTCCCGTTAAGTGGAGTTTTGTTATTCCAGCCCTGATCGTCTTTTTTATGGGGAGCACTCCTAGTGGTCTTGTCAGGGTGTTCAGCAGGGTGATCCGTTGGGCCCTTTGCTTTTCGTTTTAGTTTTGCATCCCTTGGTATGCAAGATCCGGGACACTTTTGACCTCACTATGCAGGCGTGGTACTTAGAAGATGGCACCATTGTGGGTGATTCTTTGGAGGTGGGGAAGGTCTTGGATTTGATTATGGTGGATGGCCCTCGTTTTGGACTGCATCTTAATGTCTCCAAGACGGAGGTCTTTTGGCTCGTTGAGGATCCTCAGAGTCGGCTTCCTGGGGTTTTCCCCCCTTCTATTTCTCGGCCATTGTGTGGTGTTACAGTTTTGGGTGGACCTGTCAGTACTTGTCCTGGTTTTGGCAGTGAGATTGTGGCGAAGAGAGTAACTAAGACCATTGAGCTAATGGACTTGGTTGCGAGGATTGAGGACCCGCAATGTGAGTTGCTTCTACTTCGAGCTTGTACTGGTATTTCTAAGCTCTATTTCTCACTTCTTACTTGCTCCCCTAGTGTTTTTGGGTCAGTCCACCATCCTTTTGATGTCGCTCTTCGATCCAGCTTGAAACGTATTGTCACCGCGTCTGGGCCGGGTTTTTGGGATTGCCAGTGGCGCCTTGCTACATTCCCTTTTCATCTTGGTGGTCTTGGTGTCTATGCGGCGGGAGATATTTTATTTTATGCTTTTATTGCGTCCCATTTGCAGTCTGCTGGTTTGCAAGCTAAGCTCCTCGGCCCTTCTGGTATTGTAGCTGCTGGCCCTGCTTTTGATGATGCCGCACGGGTTTTTACTGCGACTACAGGCTCTGGTATCTTAGGTAACCCTAGTGAAATTGCTGCCCCCAAACTTATGAAGAAATTGGCAGATATTTATTTCGCGACGGTTGCTGCTGCCTCGGAGTCTATTTTTTTATCAGTGTTCTCTCTTGACAAATAATAATAATAATAATAATAATAATAATAATAAAAATAATAATAATAATAATAATAATAATAATAATAATAATAATAATAATAATAATAATAATAATAATAATAATAATAATAATAATAATAATTTGAAACTTAGAGAGGGGGGGGGGAGTACGATTCTGCGATTCAGGTAATCTCCGGCTGCCAACCCTTGCTTCTCCGTCACCCTCACTGCTACCACCGTCCTCTTCGTCTCTGGCCGGCCATCTCATTTTCGGCGACGGTTGGGGTTGTGGGTGTCGGTTTGTAGGGTTGTGAGATTATTTGAATTAGGGCATCGGGTTTTTCTGCGTTGTGGGTTTCCGTTTGCCTTTTCCGCCGTTGGCCGCCAACAACCACCCCACGTCGACCATTAGACCTCACGTCGCCAGTCAGGGGACGTTTGTTGTGGGTTGTCGAACGGTGTCTCGCTGTTGGGGAGGCGTTTTTGCGGTTTTCTATCTTTTCAGGTGTGATTGTCGTCCCTTTTACGACTGTTACCCACCTGCGCCACCACCGAGTGACCACCAGACCTCAACTCGCCTGTCATTTCTGTGGTGGCTAACGGCGCCGCATTTGGTTCCTTCCACCAGTGAGTCTTCCTATTTTCTTGCCGTTTGTTTTTCTTTTTATTTCCGTTGCTTTGCTAGCTGTTACGGCTTTGCTGTGGTGGTCCGTTCTCCTGCCTGTCTCCGGCCGCTGCCATCTTTGCCTCTGCCTTGCGGGTTTAGGTTCAGGTTGTAGTGGGGTTGGGGTTTGCTGGGTCTGGAGTCCGGGTTGTGCGGCTTGTTGGGCTGCTTGACAACCATTCGGTGGTTGGCTTCTTGTCACCTATTCGGTGTGGGTGGTGTTTGGTGGTCACGACTGTTCAACGCCGCTATGTGCGAGGAAGGGTGTTGGGTTTTTTTGTCCTTTCATGCCTGAGCTAGTGCGGTACCATTGTCCTTTTTCGGGTCTTCATGCCTGTCGGGATGGTTTTGGTAAGGGCCTAACTAAGGCTGCATGGCAGAAACATTTACAGGACCAGCATTGTCATGATGGTGCGTTGGACCTTACGCGTCAGACTCTTTCTGATAGTTTGACTGTTTATTCCAATGCCGAGAGTTCTTTGAGACGGATGGGGCTCTGGTTGTGGGGGGTGTGCTTTAAAACCCATACTATTCGAGCTAGATGTCGGCATAGTCGGGGTGATATTGTGACGCATCCGGAATGTGTTGATGGCCTCTACACCTTTCATATTTATGGTATTCCGAGACCTATGGCTCCTTCTACTTCGGTTTCTTCTGATGATAGTGTTGAGCTTGTTCAGTGGTCTATATCCTCGCTTGATCGTTTGTTGTCTTTGGGCCTTCGCACCGTGAAATCTATTCCTCCTAAGTGTCGTCTTGGGTTTGCTCGGGCTTTGAAAGGGGCCTTGGATGATGTGGCTGATTCCCCTAGTGATCTCTCCTGCTGGGTTCGTTTGCTTGTTCTACCACTTTGTTTGCTTAATACTTTCGCTCCTCGGAGTAATCATGAGTGTCGGACTGCTATTCGGCGTCATCATCAGGAGGAGAGTATTGCCAGGGCTATCCTTGCTTGGGGGGGTACCTGGGGGGGGGGGTTTGCAGTTGTTGCAGGAGTGTTTCGACGAGGGTCCTTCTTCATTTGTTGTGGACGAGGATCTGGATTTGAGTCAGCTTAACCTCCGCCAATGTCGGCGGAAGATTTGTGATGGCCACTATACTGCTGCTGTTCGGGTGCTTTCTTCCTCTGGGGTCGCCCCTTACTCCGATGCCACTCTTGTGGCCTTGCGTGAGAAGCATCTCGTCGCTCCGCCTCCTTCATTGTCTCCTTTGTCTGGGGATCATCATCCTCTGGTTGCCTCTTCGACGGTAGTTTTAGATATGATTCGTAGTTTCCCACGCGGTACTTCTTGTGGGCGGGATGGTTTTCGTGCCCAGCACCTTATGGACTGTTTGAGTGGCGCTGTTGTGGCTATCTCCGATGATTTGATCACTTCTATTACTAGGGTGGTTAATCTTTTTCTTGAGGGCCGGTGTCCTCTTCCTCTGGGTGAGTACATTGACAGCGCCCCTTTCACGCCACTCGTTAAACCGGGTGGGAGGGTTCGTCCTATTGCTGTTGGTACGGTCTGGAGACGGGTTGTCTCTAAGGTTGGTGCTTTTATGGTTGGTCCTTCTTTATCTTCTTATTTTGATGGGCTTCAGCTTGGGGTGGGTGTGTCCGGTGGAGGAGAGGCTATCTTGCATGCCTTGAACCGGCTCTTTGAGGCTTGGGGTGCTGAGGTGGGGCTTTCTATGTTGCTGGTTGATTTCCAGAATACGTTCAACCTTGTTGATCGTGCGACCATGCTTAAGGAGGTCCGCCGTGGTTGCCCGGTTCTTTCCCGTTGGGTGGAGTTTTGTTATTCCAGCCCTGCTCGTCTTTTTTATGGGGAGCACTCCTAGTGGTCTTGTCAGGGTGTTCAGCAGGGTGATCCGTTGGGCCCTTTGCTTTTCGTTTTAGTTTTGCATCCCTTGGTATGCAAGATCCGGGACACTTTTGACCTCACTATGCAGGCGTGGTACTTAGAAGATGGCACCATTGTGGGTGATACTTTGGAGGTGGGGAAGGTCTTGGATTTGATTATGGTGGATGGCCCTCGTTTTGGACTGCATCTTAATGTCTCCAAGACGGAGGTCTTTTGGCTCGTTGAGGATCCTCAGAGTCGGCTTCCTGGGGTTTTCCCCCCTTCTATTTCTCGGCCATTGTGTGGTGTTACAGTTTTGGGTGGACCTGTCAGTACTTGTCCTGGTTTTGGCAGTGAGATTGTGGCGAAGAGAGTAACTAAGACCATTGAGCTAATGGACTTGGTTGCGAGGATTGAGGACCCGCAATGTGAGTTGCTTCTACTTCGAGCTTGTACTGGTATTTCTAAGCTCTATTTCTCACTTCGTACTTGCTCCCCTAGTGTTTTTGGGTCAGTCCACCATCCTTTTGATGTCGCTCTTCGTTCCAGCTTGGAACGTATTATCACCGCGTCTGGGCCGGGTTTTTGGGATTGGCAGTGGCGCCTTGCTACATTCCCTTTTCATCTTGGTGGTCTTGGTGTCTATGCGGCGGGAGATATTTTATTTTATGCTTTTATTGCGTCTCATTTGCAGTCTGCTGGTTTGCAGGCTAAGCTCCTCGGCCCTTCTGGTATTGTAGCTGCTGGCCCTGCTTTTGATGATGCCGCACGGGTTTTTACTGCGACTACAGGCTCTGGTATCTTAGGTAACCCTAGTGAAATTGCTGCCCCCAAACTTATGAAGAAATTGGCAGATATTTATTTCGCGACGGTTGCTGCTGCCTCGGAGTCTATTTTCTCGTTGACATCCCGCCAGCTTGCTTTATGGCAGTCTCAGCAGGGTTCTCACTCCTCTGATTGGTTACGTGCGGTTCCTATCTCGGGGCTAGGTCAGACAATGAACGGGAGAACTAACCGTAGTGTGCTTGGATATCATCTGGGTGTTCCGTTATTCACGGTATCTAGGCCTTGTCCTGCTTGCTCTCGAGTTTTTGTTGAGGATGTTTTTGGGGACCACGCTGTTTCTTGTACTGGTACTGTGGGCGTTAAACATCGGCATAACCTCGTCCAGGACACTCTTTTTGACATCTGTTATCGATCTGGTATTACTGTGGGACAGGAGGTTGATATCGGTTTGGTTGATGGGCATGGGCGCTCTCTTCGTCCTGTGGATTTGTTGCTTTATTCTTGGGACAGAGGGCGTGATGTGTGCGTTGGCTTGACAGGGTCTTCTACTTTGACTCAGACTGGGATGACGGATTTTGTGCCTGGCCGGGTTGTCGCTGATGCTGCTCAGCGTAAGTGTGCTAAGTACGGGGATTTGTGCATTGCAGCGGGTTATGGTTTCCTTCCTTTCTCTTTCTCTTCACTTGGGGAGTTGGGTTCGGATGTTGTTGCCTTGCTCAAGCGGATCCAGAAGTTCTCGGTATCTCAGGATACGGGGGCCAGGGTAGCCGCTTACATTTTTACTAGACTTAGTTTTGCTGTTGCTAAGGGTGTGGGAGCCCAGATTGTCTCTCGACTCCCCACCAATTTCATGTAAACTTTTATTTGCCTTTTAATGAAAGCTGTTTGGGCTAAAAATAGCGCAATAAGAAAGGCCCACTTAATAAAATAAAAGGCTAAGGGAGGAGTGACAAGGAGGAAGGAAGCCCGAAATTGGGAGAAAGGGGAAACGGGCTAAAGTAAGATCAAGGGCCCATCATAGAAGGCGTCCGGATTAAGGAAAGAGAAGTTAGGGAGAAGTTAGGGAGAAGTTAGGGAGATCAGGGAGAAGTTAGGGAGAAGTTAGGGAGATCAGGGAGAATTGGGGAAGGCGGCCGAGTATGGAAAGAGTTCTTATGGAAATTATATTCCCTTTGCATAATCAAAGTAGGACATATGTAGGGTTCTTGCCCTATAAATAGCCAAGGAAGCAAATCAAGAAGGACATTCACACATTCACATTCAAGAACACATCAACACCACGGCATTAGCATAATATTGTACTCAAATATACATCCGTCCAAGATCTTGCAGGCCGGACGCCTAGTGCCAGCAAGATTAGCTTTACACCTCGATTGTATTCATCCTCCTATTCAAGTATAGTGCAATATTTGGCAGGGTACCGTCCCTCCCGCGGTTGTTCCCACATTGGGTTTTCCGCATAACCAAAATCTTATGTGTCAATTTACATTACGTGCTCTATTTATTTATTAACGTACGAACGATCATACAATCAACCAACGAGTAAAGACCGTATTAACCCTAATCAATTAACCTGGTAAAAAATACCTAAACAGTTTGGCGCCCACCGTGGGTCCTTATGGTCGTCAATCGTTGATACTCTAGATACACAATGGATAAGCAAGCATCGGAAGCCGTGTCATGGAGCAGACAACCATCGCCGCCACCGCCCTCTCCTCAAAATCCAACATCAACAGTGGCTACACAGGCTCCCAGACACACCCCAAGAATCATACCGACAACAAAAACCTCTTTACCTCCTAGGACTCCTACTGTCGCGGCCCAAGCCAGATCAGATAAGGGAACAGCAAGTTCAGGCCTCACCCCGCCGCCTAGTCCCACACAAATCTTACTCACTGGCGTAGAAAATGTTCAGAAAGCTATGGAAAACATGAGAGAGGACCAGAAGAAAGCTGAAGATGAAGCAAGAAAGAGGGACAGAGAGCTCTTGGCACAGATAGACATCCTGAAACAGCAATCTGCCACCCCAGCAAGCAGGGCAGACGTAGGAAGGTCTCCACTAGTAGATCTGATGCAGGGGCCATCAGGTAGCAGGAATCCACTTCGACAGATACCGACCGAACTGGTAACTAGGCTGGATCTGTCCACAATACCATCAGATGGAAGAATAACCCCACAAGGGCTGGGATACCTCACGCCGGGTAACTGGCCTGCGACTAGCTGTGCGGGGGCACAAGCAGATGGCATCCCTGTCAGCAGCCCCGCCACGATCGATCAGACACCTCGAGTAGGATCCGAGTCAAACCAACAAATGGACTGGCAGCAGGGGACAGTCGTTACAACAACTCCTCTAGCAGCTGGAACACACCAGAACCATCAAGAGCTCGGACCAGGAGGCAGAATATTGAACCAGCAGGTAGCCGACAGGCGGACCCTAGATTCAGGCAGCATAACAAATCAGCAGTGTGGACAACGCCCTCGGGAACTGCGTCCGCGGGATCCACACTAGGCATAATCGACTCGAGGTTCTTTCGAATCGAATTAAGACAAATTAGAGTCGCCACCAAGTTTTATGGGAACTTGGAACCGTTCAAGTCAACTTTACACCTTTCATCGAAAAGCATAAATCCAATCGACTACGAGTGATTAAAGATAAAGACTTGTACCCTATATCACTCGATTTGAATGACTCTCGTAATCCAATGGTATTTAGACGGATCCACAAACCATAGATTTTGAGCAAGGGGTGAGGGTACGTGTTAGGAAGCCCATAAGGACACCTAACCCCGCCCGTCAATAACGGCCTCTACTAAGTTAAGTATCGGATTTCAAACAAGGTCGTAGCTACTACGATATGTCGTTTAATGCATGAATACTAACTTTGTCAAAGTTGTAATTTAGCATGTGGGTTGATTGATCTAACAACATACAAAACAAAGCAAACAAGGCTTAGGGGGAATGGGGGAGCCGTTGGGATCTATCCTATTACAACCCAGGCATTTCATGCCGACACAACGATAAATTAAAGATACAACTCGATCTAAAATACAACGCTATACACAAAATCGTACACGACACATTACACGGCCAATTCGGCCTAGGGAAACGTGCACAAGGGGGGTGGCCCACGGCTTACATGACTCACGGCCTTGGGTCACTCCTCGTGATGCGTGCTTTCACTTAATCTTATCGAATTAGACATAGGGCCACACACCAAAGCATGCATTAGCATAAATCGGGCCATGTTGCTTTAAACAACATGCGATTTACTACGCTCTTACATGCATTGGGGCATAACCATCTAACCAAACAAGACTAAGGTTTTTGAAGAAGTTTTGACTCGATAAAAGTAAAACAAACTTGAAAATTACAACTCGATGAACAAACTATAAATTACAAGCTACGAAACGACAAAGAGCAAATGATATGAGACAAACGAAACAAGAAGAGGCACGCCCACCCTCACGGCCTAAAGCCACGTCCAACCTAATTCCTAGGTTAAATTCATTAGGTTAGATAGATTTGCGAAGCGATGCGGGATGTATATTAGAAAACGATGATAAAAAAAGGTCAGAAAGCTTTGCCTAAAACCGGGTGCTCTACACGGCCTAAAGGGTCGAATTAGGTCAAGTTCGCTAATTAATTTAACTCATCGAGTATTAATAAGAAGGTGCTAATCACGCACTCTTATACTAGCGAGAAATTATGTGAAAGAGAAAGATGCATTCAATTAATTTACAGAATTGTTAGTTGATTTTAATGCTTGTGTCGAAGCCACCTAACGTGTCTAATTAGGTTATTAAATCGATCTAAAGTCGTCTAAATAAGTCATATGTTAACAATCAGAGGTCGAACTAACATGCGAAGGGTCCTAGGGTAGGTCGAATTGGTCGAAACAAACGAGGGGTCAAAAGCGAGGAACGAAGTTAGAATTCGTTTTATTAATGCCCTACCTTGAACACGAGGATATGTAAATGAGACGGGGTGTACGACCGACCGATGTGGCGGATTTCTTTCCCATCTCAAGTCAACGCGGGTGTTCGTGGTGGTACTTTAACTCATACTCGGACTAAACTAGTTTTATAGTTAACGATATCAAACGATAAAAAACGATAAACAAAATAAAACGAAACAATAAAAAACAAACATAAAAAAAGAACGAAATAAAAGGGAGAAGAGGAGGATTTGATGCACCCTCAACCTACATGTATCGTTGACACCGTCTTGGGTCGTAATCGATCGTAGATTTTATCTCGAGAGGCCGTCGTCGACGAAGGAACAAAGCAATAACACGTTTTTTTGCAAATCTGGACAGCAACTTTCAAACTGCAATTTCTCACTCGTTTCACGGTGAAAATTAGATTTAAAAGATGTTTTGAAAACTAGAAAGAGAGGAGAACAAAGATCTTAAAACAATCCCTGCCCGTTTTGAATTATTAGGCACGAAAAACGAGCACAAACAGAACTGGACAGACAGGAAAAGCCGCGAAAACAGAGTGTATGTCACTCTGTTTTTCGAGGGGATTCGTGTACTCTCAAGGGCAATTTGGCTCGTGAATCTTTGTCTAAGATGTAGATGGATGTTGTGTGATTAATTAGGAATAAGAAACTCGAATTTTAATGGAGGTTTGAGGGTTGAACGAAGGGTTCCAAAGAGGACACACAAACTGATTCTCAGTTTGTAAGTCGGTTTTGTCGAGGGTTTTTGGGAGGCAATTAGGGTTTGTTTCTGGAGTTTAAAGCTTGTGAATGACGGTAGTAGGTATGGAGAATTTAGAGGAATGAATGTATGGTGAAGGGGGGGTATTTATAAGGAGTTAAAGTAGGGTAAAAGGGAGCCATAAGCAGTCGGGCTGCTCTGTTTTGCTGCTGCTGTCCAGCAGCTATTGTGAGCTCGTGTAGGGTTTTGGAGGGGGTTTTCTTGGTGGTTAAGCTAAGTTAATATGGGTAGGATACTAGGGTATGGTGTAGGGTTAATGGGCACGGGTTTTGGTGGTGTTTGGAGCGGGTTTTGGGCTCGGGTTTGAGCTGAATGAAAACAGGGGGGTCGTGGGCTGTTTCGTTTTGGGGCCTGTTTTGGATGGACTTGTGGAAGTGTTTCGAGGTGGTCTAGGTGCTGGGTTGTTGTGGGTAATGTGGAGCATGGGTTGGTGGTGATGGGTTGCGGGTTTGGACCAAGTTTGAGTCGGTTTAGAAGGGCTTTCGATGGGCTATACAAACACGGGTAAAGGAAGGAATTGGGCTGTGTTGGGGGGATGTTTGGAACGAGATTTGGGATGTGGATAAGGGGGTTCGAACTGGGGTTGGATGGGTAGAAGCCTAGGTTGGTTAGTGTACTCGAGATTCGTGACAACTCGTAAAGAAAACGGGCCCCAAAACCGAGCTATAATCGAGCTCCAAAACGCGTGGTTGAAACGAGTTTTCGATTTTCAAATTCGATTTTTCAAATTGATTAACACATTAAAATAAATGATTTTTCAAATCAAATACACTCATAAAAATGATCTTTCAAATCAATTATTTATTTTATTTTCAATAAAATAAACTTGAGAAAATAAATTCAAAATAAAGTAAAATGAATTCACCTTAAAAACTTTAATTTAAATATCATTTAAATTAATAAAATACTTCGTCGAGAACGCTCATTCTACATCGTAAAACGAACCCAAATAATGACAATGACAACTAATAAATACATGTGTCCTATCATCATCGGGTGTTTGTCGGGTTCTCTATAAATTTCAATATCGACGGATACGGGTATCTACAAGCAGTACTAGGAGTTAAAAGAAATACTGAGTAGGGTCCCAGGATTGCCACCCCCACTCGAGAAAGCAGCTCTAAACAGCTACGCCAACTCACCATTCGTGGACACCATATCCATCAGCCACGCCAAAGGGATTCATAAATCCAAATATGCCTCTCTTCGACGACACGGCAGATCCCTTTGATCATATAAGCCAGTACAAGCAGAAAATGATGACAGTAACTGCGTGGACACCATATCCATCACAGCCATGCCAAGGAGGCTTGCATGTGCAAAGGGTTTGGGTCCACCCTAACAGGACCGGCACTTCGATGGTTTGTGAGCCTGCCCAACAGGTCGATATCTACATTTGCTGAATTGGTGAACGCATTTACTCAATAGTTCGCAAGCAGCAGAAAACCACAGAAGCACGCAGGAGATCTATACAGAATCGTCCAGGGGGCAGGAGAGAGCATTGGAAAATACAATACTAGGTTCAACAATGAGAAGGTAGCAGTGCGAGAGTGTGATGTCTCAACAGCAGTAGAAGCCTTCAGAAGAGGCTTCCACCACGACTCCGACCTATACAAGCAGCTAACCATGCATCCATGCCATAGTTTCGAGGCGGTACAGGAGAAGGCAGCTGCTGCAATCAGATTAGAGGAAGATATCCTAGCCGAGCGACCATCGAGCACGCCAAGTATTTCTAGTACCTCACCGTGGAGAAATCGGGAAGAAAGCAAACCACCAGCAAGAAGGATGAGAGGTACAGACCATATGGAAGGGGAGTCAACAGAATCGAGGAAAATCAGCTACTCCCCACTCTGGCAGAATATGGATTCACTACAGGTATAGGAGGAATCTTGAAGGCACTCAGGGAGATGGGAGATGGAGTCAGGTGGCCCAACCCATCAGTAGGAGAGCAAGCTTGGAGAAAGGATAGCAAGAAGAAGTGTGAGTTCCACCGTGATATTGGGCACAACACTGAGGATTGCTATACATTACGAAGAGAGATCAAGCGCCTGTACGAACAAGGAAAGCTGAGCCACCTATTACCACGTGGGGGCAAGCGCAAAGAAGATAAGGTAGGCTCCGCCAAGCCTGCAAACCCACCCACATGCACCAAAATCATAAACGTGATAACAGGCGGCTCAGACTTAAGCGGGCTGACATACTCAGCAGCTAAAAGACGTGTCACCGAGATCAAAGGAGACAGGCCAGCCAATTCTTGCAGAATTTCTCGCAGTGACCTACCAGCGGTCAGCTTTGATGAAGGAGATACATACGACGAGCGAGAACATCACGACGCACTTATTATCACCTTATCAATGGCCAATTGCACAGTCATGAAGGTCTTGGTAGATACAGGAAGCTCGGTCAACCTAATCATGCTGAAAACTATAGAAAACATGGGATTCAGCGAGAAAGATTTGCAGAAGAAGACTATTCCGCTAGTAGGCTTCAGTGGAGAAACAGCCAGCTCACTAGGCGAGATAGTCATCCCAACCTATGTGGGAGGAGTCAACAAGCAAGTCAAGTACCTGGTTATAGACGGTCCCTCCACCTACAATGTCATCTTGGGAAGACCATGGTTGCACCAGATGAAAGCAGTCCCCTCAACATACCACCAGTGCATAAAGTTCCCCACACCATGGGGAGTATAAACAATAAGAGGAGATCGGGGAAGAAGCTAGAGGTCGCTATAAGAAGGCACTCAAGTGCACCGCCAGACCCTCCCGCATAGCAATTACTGTATGACCTATCCAGACGAATACATCGAACCCCGCCAGAAGAGCTGGATCAAATCAACCTGGACAAGCTGCACCCAGAAAGAACCGTGCTCATTGGAGCAGGATGCACATGAAGCTTAAGACAACAACTAGTCAAGTTCTTACAGGATAACATGGATTGTTTTGCGTGGTCACATGATGACATGATAGGAATAGATCCATCCATCATAACGCATAAGCTCAGTGTGGACCCAAAGCAACCCATCCAGCAGAGAAGAAGAAAGTTTGAAGCTGAAAGAAACAAGGTGATCAACCAAGAGGTAGATAGCCTGCTGACAGCAAAGAAAATAAGAGAAGTAAAATATCCAGAATGGCTGTCTAACGTAGTGGTGGTGCCAAAGAAGAATGGAAAGTGGAGAGTATGTGTGGACTTCACCGACCTCAACAAAGCATGCCCTAAAGATCCATTCCCGCTGCCTCACATTGACGCAATGGTAGACGCAACAGCTGGACATGAGATGCTGACATTCCTGGACGCGTGGAGTGGATACAATCAGATTAAAATGGATCCTGCAGATCAAGAGAAGACGGCGTTTATGTCCGAAAGAGGAATATATTGCTACAACGTCATGCCATTCGTCCTAAAGAACGCAGGCTCCACATATCAAAGGCTGGTTAACCGAATGTTCAAAGAGCAGATAGGAAGAACAATGTAGGTGTATATTGATGACATGGTAGTGAAATCAGAGAAGGCCAAAGATCACATGCGCATCCGCGAAACATTCAAAGACCCTCGGGAATACAAAATGAAGTTAAACCCATCTAAATGCACCTTCGGAGTATCTTCTGGCAAATTCTTGGGCTATATTGTAACTCAAAGAGGAATAGAAGCCAAAGATCGAGCGATCAAAGTCAGTGTCTTACAATCGGAGTCGCCCGAGAGGCCTAAAGATGTTCAAAGACTAGTGGAAAGGTAGCGACCTTCAACATGGTTCATTTCAAGATCTTCAGATAAATGCAGGCTGTTTTACGACATACTAAGGAAAAGCCAGAAGTTCGAATGGACCCCGGATCACGAGCAAGCCTTCAGAAAACTGAAGCACTACCTCAGCAGCCCGCCGCTGCTGTCTAAACCAAAGCCAGGGGAACCACTGTTCCCATACCTAGCCGTCACAGAGGTGGAAGTAAGTGCTGTTCTGGTTAGAGAGCAGGAAAAGGAGCAGAAGCCAGTATACTACGTGAGCAAGTCTCTGCTGCCAGCAGAGACCAGGTACACATCTCTTGAAAAGTTAGTACTAGCATTGGTAGCATCTCGCAAACTGCGCCCCTATTTTGAGTCCCACATCATACATGTCGTGACCAACTACCCGTTAAAATCTATCATGAGGAAGCCTGAACTATCAGGAAGAATGTCAAAATGGTCTGTACACCTCAGTGGGTACGATATCCAGTATGACCCCAGAACAGCAATCAAATCGCAAGCACTGGCCGACTTTGTGTCAGACTTCAGTCCAGCCATCCAGAATCTGGCAGATACGGAGATCCTCACCTTAGAGGGAAGCAAGGAGACAGAGGTCTGGCAGATGCGTATTGACGGAGCCTCCAACCAAAGGGGGGAAGGTGTGGGATTAATCATGCGATCACCACAGGGAGACCTGATAGCGCAAGCCGTAAGATGTGAATTCAAGGCAACCAACAATGAAACAGAATACGAGGCCTTGATATTGGGAATGAAGCTAGCCCTGAAGTTAGGGGTCAGACACCTGCACATATCCAGACTCTTTGCTAATAGTCAACCACGTAAATGATGAGTTCATAGCTAGAGACTCGAAGATGATTGCATACTTGAAAATATCAAAGGAATTAAAACAAAAATTCGCAACTTGCAAGCTTAAGCAGATCCCCAGAGATCAGAATGTGGAAGCAGACGCCTTGGCAACTCTGGGGCCAACGTTTAAACCAATAGAGCTATCCAGCATTCTAATAGCACACATGCTGGAACCTTCTATCCAGAAGGCAGATGAAGTGGACAAAGGAGAATTGGAGGATCCGCAGAATGGAGAAGGAGCCCAGGCAGTTACAGAGGAAGGTGAGAGTTCACAATCACCTGATCAAACATCTAAGCAGGCAGATGACTGGGATTGGCGCACACCTTACCTAGACTGGTTGCGCCATAACAAACTGACAAACGACAAGAAAGAAGTAAGAGCTTTCAGAGTGAAGGCCTCCAGGTTCATACTCATTGATGATATATTATTCAGAAAATCACTAGCGGGCCCCTACTTACGGTGCCTGGATAAGGAAGAAGCACAGACTGTGTTGCATGTTCTCCACAGTGGCGAATGTGGAAACCATGCAGGGGGCATGAGTCTGGCAAATAAAGCCCTCAGACAGGGATACTACTGGCCTATAATGAAGGCAAAAGCAGAGTACGCACGCAAATGTGACGCCTGCCAGCGCTCAGCACCAATGATCCATCAGCCGGCAGAACCCTTGCACCTGGATGCTAGCAATGACAGATTACTTCTCCAAGTGGATAGAGGCAGAAGCATTCACAGAAGTAACAAATAAACAGGTCATTTCGTTTATAAAACGGAACATCATTTGTAGGTTTGGTATCCCATCAGAAATCATATGTGACAATGGCTCACAATTCATCTCCAACGATACCGAAGGATACTGTGCCAGGTGGAACATCACCCTAAAAAAGTCAGCACCTAGGACTCCAAAGTCCAACGGGCAAGCTGAATCCAAAGAACAAAATCATCATGGACAATCCGAGAAGGAGGTTACGGGAGTTAGGAGGAAAGTGGGCGGATGAATTGCCACTAGTGTTATGGTCGATTGTAACGACACCAAAGATAGAACAGTCGAACACCCTTCACTGGTATTTGGCGCGTGGCTCATTCCGTCAGAAGTTCTAGTTCCCACTCACAGGTATGAAAATATGACAGGGGAACTGAACAATACAGAGATGATCAGAAGCCCGGACACAATTGACGAGCTGCGAGCAAGCACAAAAATCCGTCTGGCTGCCTACAAACAGTCAGTGGCCAGGAGTTATAACAAGAATGTGAAAGTCAGGCTCCTTGAGGTAGGAGACCTGGTTCTCCGAGAAGTGTTTCAAAACACCAAGAATCGAAAAGCAGGCAAATTCGCCTACAAATGGGAAGGACCATACCAGGTAGAAGGAGTTGTTGGCCGTGGTGCATACAGACTGATGACTATGGACGATCAAATCATACAACGCCCATGGAACATACTTCACCTGAAGAGATATTACTTTTAATAATAAGTAGACTTTAGCTTTCAGAATGATGTACTATGAAAAGCCAAATCACTTTTAAAGTTAAAATAAAAATCCGGTAGTAGGCATACTGCCAATTTCACTTTTATTTCTGGTGTCTCTAGCTCTTTCAAAACTTTAAACTACTATTAGATGGTGTGGTCTAGCAGCGTCCTGGGACCACAAATGCTCTGGTACCCCATGAGATGGCGACAGGTACTTCACATCATTTTAATAGATTTTCTTATTTTCAGGCTTCTCTAAGTACATCACTTTGAATCCTAGTGTCTATGGTACTTTGAAAGGATGTCTAGCAGGACTGTCAACTGCCAACACGGGGTGACAAGGCACATGACACTCCAACATGCCTAACCTATTTTCTCCACAAGGAGCACCCTCACCAGGCGGACTGTGGAACATATGAAAGGGAGCCTGGTTGACAGCTAAATACGCTTATCCAGCTCCCCCTGATACCACCTCCTGGACGTAGCTCGCACTAATCGCAATTAATCAGGGCCCCAGCATGCATGCACACGAACATGGAACGTAGGGATATCTGCGCTACCAGAATCCTGCAGCGTCCCATTGGTCCTAGAATGACGATAAACTTGCCTAAATTACGCCCCTGCTGGCTTTAAACGTGATGAACACACCTTGTGTCATGAACAAGGTTAAGTAGTCCAAACCTGCGGCATACGCCTAAATCAACCATCAGGCTGACACGGCAGCTAGCTTAGTCTGGATCAGCCTTTTCAGGCTGACCAAGCTGGTCTAAATCAGCCTCTTAGGTTGACACGGCCACTCCTCCTTATATTGCGGCATATGCCTAAATCAGCCATCAGGCTGACACGGCAGCTAGCTAAGTCAGAACGTCAGTCAAGCAGGCTGACACGGCAAACTTTCTAAACTAGGGAAAATAAATAACAAGCACACGATATGTAAGCTAAAACCTTGCCAAACTATGACAAAGGGAAATTCCAAAACATGGCCAAAATACGGCCCCAAAGTTTAAACCGCCACCTTGGCGGAGCAACCACAAAAGAGAGTATTAAAACTTACAAGTCTGCCACCTCTGGGCCAGACTGTCAAAAGGTTCATCAAAACATAAAAATACTTAATTATCGGTCACATTAATGACCTCTACCTTTGGCATCTCCTCTGCCTGCTGACCTCCTATTTCAGGTACCGCACCAGCTTGCACATCCTCAGCCGCCATAGCTCCCTGAGCCCCGTCAGCAGCATCCTGGGACATTCCAGCGTTACCCCCAGCAGCTTGCTCAGCCAATGCAGGAGAATTCACCTCCCCAACTTCAGGCATCAGCGCACTCAGATCGGGTTGGGTGGGGTAGAGCATCTCCAATGCTTCTCCTCCTCCTCTATAGCTTGTTGGGTGGGAGCCTCCTCAAGAGCAGCACGCATCCCGCCGATGTTTCCCGCCGGGTAGCATAGGCAACAACGTTGGTGACCGGGAGATCACCACCGATCTTCTCATCGAGCGCTGAGGAGTCGGATAAAGTGTTGCACACCGCTTGAGTGTGAGCCACCGGTGATCGGCCCCCCTCCTTGGCCTTCTTCTTGGTGACAAAGCAAGCTCAATCTTCAGCTCCACCACACGCTCCTTCGATCAACCCGCTGCTGCGCCAAATCAGCAATAGTCCCCTTCAGCTCCTGGTTTTTGACGTTGGTAGCACGGCTGGTGGTCTGCACTATGTTGATCATCTTCCTATTATAGAGTGCAGACTGGAGGGTCTGGGTCAAGAAAGATAGAAGTCATTAAGAGAAATCTAAGCAAAAGCAAACAGACAGGTAGAAAATGAAGAGTATTTAACATGAAGGCATTGTGCACGTCGTTCTCAGCCATCTCCTCTGGGGAGAACTCTTAAAACGTCTCCTTCAGAGGAGGGAAGAGCAGCTGGTCGATCTCCGGCCAGTAAGGTACCTTGTCCACATTCTCAAAGCCCTCTGGGAAATGAGCAGTAATGCCTCCACTGGATGAAGCATGAGGACTGGCAGGAGGAGTAGGCGGATGACGAGACAACGGGTCGACCTCCAAGGGCTCGGGTGCAGCAGAACTGGAAAATGTAGAAGGAGTCTCGAAGGAAGCAGCAGAAGCACTCCTCTTGGAGGCAGAGGCCACATCAGGGCTGGCAGAAGGTCTCTTCCTTTTGGCACTTTGGAGGATGATTTCGAAAGGATCAACTTTTGAACCTGCAAGCAGATGTAGTCTCAGACGACAGGATACTTAGAGCATCAGGAGGAACTGCATGCAAATTAAAACGGTTGTAGAAGTCTTACCAGAAGACATGGTGTGAGCCGACTGAGGAGGATTGGAGGAGGAAGCAGGTGAAAAACCAGGGAGCAGGCCTGGGAACTTTCTCTCAGATTCAGAGAGGCTGAACAGTTTGCTGCAGGCAGGGATCTTGACACCAATACGGGTCAGGTCACAGGGGCCTGCACGAAAACGATGAAGTAAGCTAGTAAGCGGCGAGATAAAATAAATCAGGTGACAGGAAGGCTACTTACTCGAAGTTAGAACCCATTTCTCGAAGATGTAATCAGCAGGAGGTTGGATGGAGTCCTTCCTCACAAAGAAGAAGTCCTCAAACCATTTCTCATCACGGGATTTGGACAAGTGTTTGAAGGGAGCCTCTCCACGGCCCCGGAATGAGAATTGACTCGCCCTGGGGATCGATGTTGTACATATGGGCTAGATCGCCCGAGTGACAGATTACAAGATTCGACCGGCGGCCGAGAATAGAGAAGAACTCTCCAGATGGCAGCAGAAATTTGTGCCATGGCGAAGTTGTTGGTAAAGATGAAGTCTTGGATGAGTTTAGGAAAAGGAAAACGGAGGCCGTATCTAAATGGGTACAGATAAAAACTAACCCACCCTGGACGGAGGGCGTCAGCTTTTTGTCCCGGTTCAGGGATGGCGATGTCAACCCCGTCACCAAGACCAAGCAGACTCTTGATCATGGGAATATCGGCCGGAGTCAAGGCGGAATCACAGTCGTGGGGATGCTTAAAAAGTCCCCGAGAAGGAAAGGTTGGGTCGAGATTACGATCGGAGGGTGTGGAGGTTGATGAAGATTGTCGAGTTTTACCCATGCTGGAGAGAGAAAATGGAAATTAAAAGAAGGAAAGAGGGAGAAATACCTGGTGAAAGAGACGGAAGGGAGTGAAACAGTGAAGCCGGCAAAATGAAGAAGAAGGAAGGTTGAGGGTTTAGAGAGAAGAATATTTTTTGAAATGGATTGGAATAAATGAAAGTACAAAGTGGAAGTTGGGATTATAAAGAGGAGAGAGGGAGTAAGGTGCGAGAAAAGAGGAATAGGGAGGCTGACGTGATGGGTTTCATGAGAAGGAGTGTAAAAGAAGGCTTAAGGTTTTTAGCATTCGATTACATAAATTCCTTGCTCGACACCTTAAAGCGTACTTCACAAGAAATTTGGGGCAAACTGTTTGGGCTAAAAATAGCGCAATAAGAAAGGCCCACTTAATAAAATAAAAGGCTAAGGGAGGAGTGACAAGGAGGAAGGAAGTCCGAAATTGGGAGAAAGGGGAAACGGGCTAAAGGAAGATCAAGGGCCCATCATAGAAGGCGTCCGGATTAAGGAAAGAGAAGTTAGGGAGAAGTTAGGTAGATCAGGGAGAAGTTAGGGAGAAGTTAGGGAGGAGTTAGGGAGATCAAGGAGAATTGGGGAAGGCGGCCGAGTATGGAAAGAGTTCTTATGGAAATTATATTCCCTTTCGATAATCAAAGTAGGACATATCTAGGGTTCTTGCCCTATAAATAGCCAAGGAAGTAAATCAAGAAGGACATTCACACATTCACATTCAAGAACACATCAACACCATGGCATTAGCATAATATTGTACTCAAATATACATCCGTCCAAGATCTTGCAGGCCGGACGCCTAGTGCCAGCAAGATTAGCTTTACACCTCGATTGTATTCATCCTCCTATTCAAGTATAGTGCAATATTTGGCAGGGTACCGTCCCTCCCGCGGTTGTTCCTGAAGGAAATGTAGATCTATATACTAACATATTCATATATGTTTTAATTTAATTTGTCATAAAATTAAAGTTGGATTTTATTCATGCAAACTAAAACAAAAGAAGATAAGAAAACATTTTCTCACCATATGAAATTCGGTCATATTGGGCACCAACAAGATCTCCTTCTTGTTAGTTCTTGAGCTTTCCAATAATGGATGAACATACAAAAATCCCAAAGTAGAGATTCTCCAATTAGTAGCACCCAAGACAATCCCTTAATCCCACAAATAAATATGTACTAGATGTTTGTATTGTAGTTTACCTTAAAATCTATTACTAATACTCATATACTACTTCTAGTAATCTTAGTAATTTATATGAACAATTTGAATCAAATACTCATCTTTTTAATGAATATTAAGGAGAGAGAAGAGAGAATATTCATGAACATTTTGCATGTTAATTGAATGGTAGTGTAAGAAAAAGAAAAGAACCAACTCTCCTCCTTGTCAAGGGAGTGTCACGGTTTTAGGAGCCTAAAATGGCATCATTTCTTTTTCTTTTACTCTTCTCAAAAATAGTAGGTGTGTAAGAGGTGTAAGACTAGTAGCAGGTAGGCATCATTATGTTTATTTTATCAAATAAAATAAAACAACCAAAACCCATTAACACACCCTCCATTTTCGGTCCATATACTTAAAATGGACTACCATTTTATTTTGTCAATTTGTCATTTGTCACACAATATGTCACATGTAGAATGTTACATATTAATTAATTTGATACATATTTATCACATAAACATCATTTCATGAATTAATTAAATTTCATACAACAAATTGACTAGTGATACTTGATCACATAAATAAAATGGGTCATATAGTTATAATTCACAACTTCTTGTAATTATAATTAACCATTCATTCTTATCTTTATTGTTTCTCAAACAATAAATAATTTTAGCAACAAAGCATTTTATTACTAAAATGAATCTTATTTAATCCCATTACAATAAGATATCAATATTATTTCTCACAAATCGAATTGTTCAATTTTAAGGAATTAATTAGTCTGTATCGGTATACAACTAATTTACCTTTTCAATTAAGGGAATCGTCCTTTAGGTGTGACCTCAAGGGATCAACTGATCACCACCGTCGCACGACAGTAATGTCAAACTCTAGCCAGCCAATCATTACCGATATGTGTGGACCAGTTGACTATATATATGTAATGTATCATCCCTTTCGTATTCTTGGCATGAGATTTAATAATGATATTTAAATCATGTGATCGCACTATTGTTGAGGACACATTTCCCAACAATCTCCCACTTGTCCTCGACAAGTGTGCGTCACCAATTCTCTTGTCCTATTACTATCTCCCACTTAATGCAAGGTGTCTTTCGGGTCGTACTTGCAAGTGATCATATCGAGAGTGGTTTCCTCGATCTGGAGAATAACTGATTGACCGGAATTTATCCACCATGGATACCTTCCGAGCGTGGCCACGCATTTCGATTAATTACTCCTCGAGTGGCCCCGAGATATTGTTTTAACCCGACAAGGGGGTGGACAATTCCTATCGCACTTATTCCCTTCGACTAGCCACACCATCATAACCCAAAATATGCCCATTTGACCCCATTTACGAAGGTCGTAGTAACACAAATCAAAGTTAATCAAACGTGCCATCCGAGGCGACAGTCTTTAGTCAAAAGAATTGACTCATTAGAATAATATAGTAGCTCTCGCCACGACCAGGCTTTATAAATTTGCCAGAACTCTATAAGCGGTCACCGCCCGACAAAGTGTTCCTAATGATCTGCCTATGTGATCGACTAGTCATCTCACATGACTCTATGGCACTTGAACTTGCCATCAATCGCATCACACTCTAGTCACTTCGAGACGTCACCTCATATAAGTGACTATGGGCGAATACAATGCTAATCCGTGTTCACTTTAACGGGGTTCAATTGTCTTTACAACCCGTTTGGATGTAACAAAGTATAATAAAAGAGTTTTAAAGTAAAACTCGAACGACAAATGCGATTATCACATATGAATAGTCAATGCATGATTACTATTTCATGTTCTATAATCTAATTTGATCTTGTACGTAGTTGTTCATTTCAATTCAATTGAAATGACATGACTCATCATGTTTAGTCTTTGAGAAGGCTTTGGTTAGTAGGTTTTATCAATTTCTTGTACCTTACTCAACCTCACTACATACTCGTTTTCCTTTGTAATGTATACATTTGCATTACAAAACTTTCTGAGTACGTGTCGAGATCTAATCAAGACATAGGCCCTCTAGCCTAAGAATAGCTCCCACTATTTTCATAGTGTGCGGGACTCATCCTTCTTGCACATCTCATGATTGCAAGTGTACTCAATTTCCGTTATAAATATCTCTTATTGTTCTTTATTGCCTAGAACGATTCTAGAAAATCTATTTCTTAAATAACATAACCACAATGGTATCTTAACCATCCTAATGTGTTTTGATTATGGTTTTTGTCGGAAACCATGCGCAATCTCAATTGTCAATTGTCACTTGTGTAACACCCTTACACAAAATTGCATCATAAACACTTTGCTTTACTTCTTTAATGCTTCTGCAACCACTTAAGGGTAATCTTTATAGCTTACTTGGTAAAGATTACTTAAATTCGATTTTGAAAACAATTCATCATACTCAAAGCATATGAAGTGTTATACATCATTTCTTTTTAATTGATTCAAAGTTGTGAAGCAATTGAAATCAATCAAATATGTTCAATTTAATTGAACTAGTCATGAATCTTATCAACATAAGACTTCTTACTGGCGCTAATATCATGTGGATTTATCTTCATAAATCCGGATATTCAAGATGTATTATAATACTCCAAAAGTCTTAAATCATTCTCAATGATCAATATGTCATCCACATATCGGACTAATTAAAAATTCCGTAACTCCCACTAAACTCCATGTATAAACACAACTTCTCGACTTATCGAGAAACGTTTTATAACATGATCAAATCATTGATTCCAACTCATTGATGTCCTACTTAAGACCCTCTCTCAAGTTTCACATTATCTTAGGGTTGCAAGAATCTACTAAACTCAAGACATGTATTGAATACATTCCTTCTATTGAAGAAGTGGGTTTTAGATTCACTCGCTATGTGTTTCATAACCTCATAATGAAACAGAATCCCTAAGAAGATCCAAATAGACTTAATCATTTCAATTAGTGCAAAACCCTTTGCAACCAATTTTGCTTTGAAATATCTCTTTATTAGTGCAAAACCCTTTGTCACTAATCAAGCCCTTTTGATTCGGATTTTTATGACTCTAAGCCTTGTATTGAGTTGTGACTTAAACACTCTTATGTAAGTCATATGTTCATTACTTTCTAGAAGTAATCAACTTGAATCAAACAATTTATTTTGTAAGTTATAAGCTCTTTTCTTTCTTAAAAGTAGCATGAATTCATCATTTTTAACAAGTGACGAATTTAACCTCCTAGGTTTTAAAGAAACAATATTTTACACAAAACGTCTCATGTAGCCAAGAAATACCAGTTTCTTGCGACATAACATTCTTTGTGGCTCCTGAATAATTTTCTCCCACTCTGTCTTCTAGAAATAAACTTGTATTTTAGAAAGACAGCTTCACGAGCCACAAACCCGGTGTACTCGTGATAATTGAAAAAGGGGAAAATGAGCATTTGTTTCTTGTGAAAACTTACAAACATAGTACCCTTACCATTTCATATATTATATGATTCGATTTAGTGGAAAAATAATTTAGACAAAAATGATAAAATCCCCAAAAGGATCATGTAACTTAAAGTAACTTGATTGAAGTCCAAACCATATCGAATAGCGTTTGATTTCTTATCCAATCACACATTATTTCATAATGCGTGTTAAGAGAGATTAACTTGTGATATTAGATCACATTTCCATTGGCTTATATCAAAGTCTTCACTTTGATAATCCCATCACGACTAAATCGTGATTTCTTTAACTCTTTAAACTTCTTTAAAGATTTTCTATTTACCTTATTAAGTTAACACATTAGCGTCAACTTAAATCGTTGGTAAAAGAGAATGATCAACCTATTATGGATCAATGATTTATAACCTCGATCTCCTTTTCAACCAAAAGGCACGAGACATCTTGCTTTGAATACAAGATACGCATATACCATTAACAATCTAGTGGTTTCAAGAGTACTCGATAACTCTTTGCGTTCATCATTCCAAAATTTTAAGGTTTAATCTTGGGTTACCAATTTTGAGTCTTGCATCATCTTCATGATATATTATTCTAGTTTGGTTTAGAATATAATCACCTTGATGATGGGCTAGCCATACATCAAATCATGGTGTATAGGGTCACAAAAGTGAAACCTCTTTTTGTATCTTAACAAGTTTATATTCTTATTTAGAGTTTATACACTTAATAGTCACAATTAAGTACAACTTTAAATCCAAAAACTAGATTGAGTACACAATTACTCTATCTCTCGACATTATTGTTGCTAGTCGTCATATTCTAATCATCCTATGTATCAAGTACAATGATGAAAACCTCCATTGGTTTCTAATATTGACGAAGTGGTACTAGCAAAATTTATGTTTAATCAAATAAACATTTAAAGAAGAAGGTCCCATTAGATGTCCCACAACTAACTTGTTGATTCTTCAATAATTTGGGGCAGTTTCCTTTCTTGTGTCCAACATTTAAGACAATGGAAACTTTATTGGTCGGGATTGATAGGTTTAGTATCGTCATTCCTCAATGACTTTACTTTTAACATTACCTTGTATCAATTCCATTATTATCTTTACTTCTTGAACCTCGTCCTCATCTTAACGGTTTAAGAGAATGCTCCCACTTAATTCAATGAGTCTTTGCTTTGAGAAGCAAAATTGAATTCATGAAGATTCACTCTTCATTTGTTCGTTCTTAAAACTTTCATTGAAGTGGTTGCGTTATTTTGGTCAATTACGAATTCTTGAAAAAACTAATTACGAAAACAATTTATCGCTTCAAGGTACTTAATTCAATTAAGTATATGAAACATAATCCATTGTAAGTAGAAGTGTTAGTCAAGAATCAAAAACCTGTTTGATAATGAATAACTTTAATCTATACTCTTTACAAGAGATCCTTAGCAATGGTTCGTTTGAGGTTTTAGAAGCAAATTCAAATTTTGTCTTTAGTTACGATGTTTTAATGGAGTTTTGAATCAAAAACGAAATGATATCGTATATGAATTGTGGTAAAGAAATAGAACAATATAAAAAACGGAATAGTGGAAAACTTAACATTTATCGTTTTATTAATACTTGAAAAACAAGTATAGCATTTACATAGTGACCTCTACCCAACTATGATAAATGATTCCAAGACCCAAATTCATATTGACTTAGGCACGGTGGGGCCGATACATCCTTTATCAATATAACTCGGTGGATTAACGTTTAATCGATTCTACTTTTAGAACTCTTGGTCGATAATATTACATTAACATTTATCTTTAGCCCAAAACACATTCGACAAGGGCACGGTGGGGCCGATACATCCCTTATCAAAAACTTTTGTTGAGTTCAATCCAAATTTCGAATAAATGTGTCCATGATCCAAACCCACATTAACTTGGGCACGGTGTGGCCGATACATGCCTTATCAACATGAATTCGGTGGATAGACATTTATCACCCACTTCCCCTACGTAACAAGGTTTGTACCCCGGTGGGGCCGAGCGCACTCCCTCGCGAAATAGGTTTTCATGGTTTCTACTATTTGGTAAGGCTATGTCTCAATTGATTGTTTTATCGAGAGGTCATGTCAATTTATTATCTATCACGTTTTAAGTGAACTAAAGCGGTGAACTACGATAATTTTAATTGACACGGTCGATGAACTCGATAAAATAGGATGCATGTTTTAGTTATGGCGATTTAGCGATGCATGTGACATAAAATAAAATGCAAGCATAAAGATAAATAAATCCTAGTATGGCCTTTCCTAAAATAGAAAAACTATTTAACTATTACATATTCGGAAACCAACTCCATTGGTCCCTTGAACTTCGGTTGTGGCACGCATCTCGAGGTAACACCGTCTTTAATGTATCGTCATTCTTGAAGAAATCCGTCTTTGGGAACTCCGGAATGAATAAAATTACATAATAAATTACATAATTTCCTATTATACATTTGTAACTAAAATAAAATAAATCTATTAAATTACAAAACGGTGATACGAGATCACAATAAAATTACAACCGAATCGATATTCCCATACATTTCGGGAAATACCAATTAAAAACTAAGGCCATACTAAGTAAAATTACATAATTCAAAATTACATAAATTAAAATTATGACAATCATAAAGAAAAAAAATGCAGCATTATAATATGTATGAACATGCTCAATTTTATGCTAAATCGCCTTTAATTAGCCAATATCGTATATTACTCGGTTTTTACGGATTTGCGTGATTTCAACATTTTAAAATCACAAAGATTACATAAATTCATATTTATGCATAATTTAATTACCCTAACCTCTTAGGACTCAAAATTTAGTCTTCACTAATAATTTGACCATAATTAACCTATATTTTATAGAATTGTTCATAAATGGACCAAAAATTACAAAAATAAGCTATAAACTTCAAATAAATCACAAAATTTCAAATAAATTCAAAACTTGAAATTTAAACTCATGAACATTCTGGAAAAATACCATGACACTCATAATGTTCAAAATCTTAGGTTAAAAATTTCGAAATTTTTCCGAAAAAACAATGTTGCGGTTTATCGATTTTTAATAAAATAATCATAAAAACATGGAAAAATTATTTTCATTAACTTTTCAATTTTAGATCTGAAAAAGATAATAAAATGCAACATTAGACGTTTTTCCTAAGTCATAGATTATGTTTTATTAATTTTCGACTAATAATGTCACTATTTATGCTATTTTTCTTCAAAAATCCATAAATCATGCAAAAAGACTTCTTTATAGCCAATTATTTTACACACATCTTGTAAAATTGCATGTGACAACATATTAATTTTCTATGACCAGATTCGAAATTTAACTCATATTAACCTATTTTTCACCTAAATCCGAATTTAATAATGAAAAATTTATTTTTCGAGCATAACAAGTCCAAAAAATTATGAAAATTTACAGGTTATCTCAAAATAATATATGTGACAACATATCCAAAAATCAATGGAAAATTCGAAGTATAGCTAATTTTAGACCAAAAATGACATTTTTACTCATAAAATCATATTTAATGCCATTATTGTATAATATGAACAATAAAAATCCGAAAAATTAACCAAAATATCCTAAAACATTTTAGGACCAGAAATATTAACATGCATGGATTAATTTCGTGATATCTCATAATAACACAAATTTTACAAGTTTTATATGTTATTCTTATAACTCGGAAAAAGTTTTAACCGATTTGCATGCAAACAACCGTGGCTCTTGATACCGATTGAAGGAAATGTAGATCTATATACTAACATATTCATATATGTTTTAATTTAATTTGTCATAAAATTAAAGTTGGATTTTATGCATGCAAACTAAAACAAAAGAAGATAAGAAAACATTTTCTCACCATATGAAATTCGGTCATATTGGGCACCAACAAGATCTCCTTCTTGTTAGTTCTTGAGCTTTCCAATAATGGATGAACATACAAAAATCCCAAAGTAGAGATTCTCCAATTAGTAGCACCCAAGACAATCCCTTAATCCCACAAATAAACATGTACTAGATGTTTGTATTGTAGTTTACCTTAAAATCTATTACTAATACTCATATACTACTTCTAGTAATCTTAGTAATTTATATGAACAATTTGAATCAAATACTCATATTTTTAATGAATATTAAGGAGAGAGAAGAGAGAATATTCATGAACATTTTGCATGTTAATTGAATGGTAGTGTAAGAAAAAGAAAAGAACCAACTCTCCTCCTTGTCAAGGGAGTGTCACGGTTTTAGGAGCCTAAAATGGCATCATTTCTTTTTCTTTTACTCTTCTCAAAAATAGTAGGTGTGTAAGAGGTGTAAGACTAGTAGCAGGTAGGCATCATTATGTTTATTTTATCAAATAAAATAAAACAACCAAAACCCACTAACACACCCTCCATTTTCGGTCCATATACTTAAAATGGACTACCATTTTATTTTGTCAATTAGTCATTTATCACACAATATGTCACATGTAGAATGTTACATGTTATTAATTAATTTGATGCATATTTATCACATAAACATCATTTCATGAATTAATTAAATTTCATACAACAAATTGACTAGTGATACTTGATCACATAAATAAAATGGGTCATATAGTTATAATTCATAACTTCTTGTAATTATAATTAACCATTCATTCTTATCTTTATTGTTTCTCAAACAATAAATAATTTTAGCAACAAAGCATTTTATTACTAAAATGAATCTTATTTAATCCCATTACAATAAGATATCAATATTCTTTCTCACAAATCGAATTGTTCAATTTTAAGGAATTAATTAGTCTGTATCGGTATACAACTAATTTACCTTTTCAATTAAGGGAATCGTCCTTTAGGTGTGACCTCAAGGGATCAACTGATCACCACCGTCGCACGACAGTAATGTCAAACTCTAGCCAGCCAATCATTACCGATATGTGTGGACCAGTTGACTATATATATGTAATGTATCATCCCTTTCGTATTCTTGGCATGAGATTTATTAATGATATTTAAATCATGTGATCGCACTATTGTTGAGGACACATTTCCCAACAGTTCCCACATTGGGTTTACTGCGTCACCAAAATCTTACGTGTCAATTTACATTACGTGCTCTATTTATTTATTAACGTACGAACGATCATACAATCAACCAACGAGTAAAGACCGCATTAACCCTAATCAATTAACCTGGTAAAAAATACCTAAACAAAAGCTGTGCGCATCCTTTTATAAAAATAAATAAATAAATAAATAAATAAATAAATAAAAAATAATAATAATAATAATAATAATAATAATAATAATAATAATATTTTCCGTCTTGAGTTGTAGTGGGCTTGAGACGTAATTTTTGGTGTATATCGACTCAATTTTGCTTTTTGGGCCTAGTATGACTATTGGGCTCACATACTACTCTTTCCTCCTCATAAGAATCATGATGGAAACCCTAACTACACCTTCTTCCTCAAAATTTCAGTACACCATCTTCAACAACCATCACCATTTTTACACATTTCTCTTACAAATCTTCAAAACTCCATAACTTGCTCGATTCTTATCCGAATCAAGTGATTTTCACGTCTATTTCTTCCTCTCATCGCCCTCCGTCTTTCTAGGTAAGAAAGGAACCGACTTTCCTCCATATATAGGGCCGCCGGCTCATAATCGACACGGTACCCTTTTTCTAGTTTCTATTCTTAGTCTTAATTTGTGTTTTCTTATGTTTAGGAGAAAGATAAGTTGACCCGGAAGTGGATTCTTGCAAGTAAGACGATTCCATTAGAGATTAAGAGCTAAAAGGTAACGGTGATGGGTTACTCGACATTATATCAAATTTGTGTGTTTACATATTGTAGTTTGTTCATATGTATGTTAAAGTTTAAATCTTTACTTGTTTCACATGTTTGTTGTTGAATGAGTTTGTATGAGAAACCATCTCATGGTTGGTTGAAGAAATTTCCAATATTTTGGGTTACATGAGTGTTTACATGGATGAATTAGTGAGTAAACCATCTTATTCATGCTTAATATTTGTGCTTAATCATGTCATGAAATTATTAGTTTGGAAATATTTGATTTGAGAACAAATTGAGTATGATTAGTTGTTTAGAGTATGTAAACTTTTGATTTTAGAACAATTGGGTAAGTTGGTTGCTTGAATATGTAAACTATTGATTTCCGTCTCAAGTATACATATGAAATTCCTTATACTTACATGTTCTTATTCAATTGGATTGTAATGATAAGATAAGATTGATTTGAGGATGAAGATTTAGTTCGTATGTGTCGTGGGAATCAGGCCGTTGCCGCAGGCTCCGGCCACTACCGCAGGCTGCGGTTTCAGCCTAACCAGTTTTCGTAAAATGGTCATAACTCCTTCGTTACTTGTTCATTTTGGGCTTATGACTTACCGTTAGAACCGTAAGAGGATAAGCTATCACCTCCAATTGGTTTATCCTTATTATCATGTTTAGAACTCAAGTTATGACCGTTTGAAGTTGACCCTTGTTGTAGTCGAGTACTAAATTTGTTGTTATAGTTTGGGTTTTATGTTTCTTGTTGGGTATGCATCTTAAACTTGGTTCTAATGCTTGTGTATGGTGTGTTGACACTCTTTTTATCATGGGAGCCCCCGTTGTTTGTTATACTCATGTAATTGTATGTGCTTCACATGAATTATTTACGTTATGTTTGTGCAATCATTTTTACTCGTATTTGTGACCCAAGTGTGACGTTTTTATATTGTGTGACGACTTGACATGAAGGAAAAGTAGATCTATATACTAACATATTCATATATGTTTTAATTTAATTTGTCATAAAATTAAAGAATGATCTTATGCATGCAAACTTTTAAACAAAATAAAGAAGAAATTTTGTTCTTACATTGGAAATTTGGTTAATATGGGCACAAGAGATATCACCTTTCTCTCTTGTTCTTGTGCTTTCCTTTTGGATGAACAAAGACCCAAGTGTAGGATCTCTCCCAAGGAATTATACCCAAAGCACACTCTTAATTAAAATCAATATTATAAATACTAGTACAATATTAATTTTTGTAGAAAAAGACCCAAAATAATTTGGTTTTAATCTCCCAAAACCGGTTGAGAGAGGAGAGAAGAGGAAGTATTTTTATCTTTCTAAAATTCATATTTTTTGATGAATGAATAAGTGTATAAACAACAACAACATTATGTATTGTTTTATCAAAAATATAAGGCAAAAACCCTTGCCTTTCTTTGTCAAGAAAACCGGGTAGGAGGAGGGTAGGGGAGCCAATGCATGCCTTTGTTTGTCTTCACAATGTAAACTAGGTGTGCATGGCTAGATAATTAGGGTAAATGATTGTGTTCTCCACTAATTAATCAAACACAATATTAGCCTAAACCTCCTCCTTATTTCGGCACCTCCATAAAATGGAACCCATTTTATTTTTGTCAAATTTGTCAATATGTCACATGTCATATGTAACATAAATTTGTTATGTATTTTTAACATATTAAAAATCAACGTATTAACAAAAATACGTCATATACAAAATCGACTTAGTAATTTATAATTACTTGTACCAAAATATTTTACCAATTATAAATCACAACAAATTGTATTTATAATAATTCATTCAATTTAATTGTTTCCTTAAACAATGATTTCATCTGAGTAATGATACAATTCGATTACTCAGACCGTATCTCATTTTAATCAAATTTCAATGAGACACGTAAATTTTACTTCCAAAATCGTCCGTCAATTTTCAAGTAATTTAATTAACTCGTAACGTTATACGATTAATTAAATGATCAATTGAGAGTGTTGCCCTATAGGTATGACCTAGGGGACCAACTGATCACCACCGTCGCACGACAGTAATGTCAAACTCTAGTCAGCCAATCATTACCGATATATGTTGATCAGTTGACAGTAAAAATATTACTTCCCAATTGTATTCTTTATAATGAGATTTAAACATGTGATCATCATGATCAACAGTCGTGATCGCATTATTGTCGGAGGACACATATTCCAACAATCTCCCACTTGTCCTCGACAAGTGTGCGTCACCAATTCTCTTGTCCTATTACTATCTCCCACTCAATGCAAGGTGTCTTTCAGGTCGTACTTGCAAGTGATCATATCGAGAGTGGTTTCCTCGATCTGGAGAATAACTGATTGACCGGATTTATCTATCATAGATACCTTCCGAGCGTGGCCACGCATTTCCAGTTCATTACTCCTCGAGTGGCCCTGAGATATTGTTATAACCCTGACTAGGGATGGACAATTCCTATCGCACTCATTCCCTTCGACTAGCCACAGCCATCATAACCCAAAATATGCCCATTTGACCCCATTTACGAAGGTCGTAGTAACACAAATCAAAGTTAATCTGAAACTGTGCCATCTTAGGTGAATAGTCTTTAGTCAAAAGAATCGACTCATTTGAATACTATAGCAGCTCTCGCCACGACCAGGCTATATAAATTTGCCAGAACTCTATAAGCGGTCATTAGGCCCGACAAAATGTTCCTAAATGATCTGCCTATGTGATCGACTAGTCATCTCACATGACTCTATGGCACTTGAACTTGCCATCAATCGCATCACACTCTAGTCACTTCGAGACGTCACCTCATGTAAGTAACTATGGGCAAATACAATGTTAATCCATGTTCACTTTAACGGGGTTCAATTGTCTCCACAACCCGTTTGGATGTAACAAAGTGTACGGTGAGTTAATAATAACTCAAACAACAAATGTCGACATCACACTCGAGTAGTCAATACCATATTTCAACCTTGTGATGTATATCGTAAGTGTAAACACTTATTGATTGCAATAGAAGTTTAACATGCCATGTGTCCATGTGTTCAAACTTCTTACACTTGCATTTTCCTTTACATTCATGTTCTCTCTCATAGCATGAACCTTACCAAGTACAATTCAAGGTTCCCGACCTTGGTTTCGGTTCTTTTACTTGAAAGAACTTCCTTATCGATTATCACATAACGAACGAATTTGTGATGAATGATATAACTTGTACTGATCAAGTACTCCATCGACACACAATGCACTAGGTATATGTTTTGTAGAATCTTGCAACAATTTGTCAAGATGATTAGCCTAGCACTTCTCACAAGTCCTAGCATATTAGGAAAGATTAGTTTTGAGTAACTTATTCTCTAACTAAGTATCTTTCCAAACTTCTTATTTCTCTTTCTAGCTTGAAAGGTTAAGGATTCTCATAAATCCTTGCATGTGATCGGATTTTCTATAATATGTGCAACCTCTTGACACACAATAGAGCATTCCGTCAAACACCGAAATCGCTCATCGGATTCTACTCGAGAATTCATGACGTTTCTATTATGGCTTACCAATGAATCATCATGCTCTTATGCATATGATTCACTATTGGACATGTGCATGATTATTCTAATGGCGGAAACATTAGTAACTTTTAATCATGTCATCAACTATATTTAGGTTCAAGGAACGACCATGATCGATCGCTAATGGCAATTCCATTTTCATTTACATGAATAACCTATGTGTATGTTGATACGATGTGTATCTCCCAATACTTATCCAACATCCCTTGATGTAATTGGATTCATCATAGTCCATTTTCATCCAGAATTGAAAACTCAAATGCTTCTTTATGAAAGAAGGTATTAGCTCGTCATTCTTCAATGAGTGATGAGTTGTAAACATTCAAAGGATGATAGCTCCCACTAAATTCCATGTCTTCACATGATAATTTCTAATGCTCCCACTTAATTCCACATGTTTCGAAATTGATTACTCAATTGAACATATTTCAAAATTTGGAATGTATGTTGCTATGCAAAGTTATTAAGATGAAACCATATACGTTCCCATCATATCCTTTCAAAATTCCTATTTCGAAGAGGTCTCATCTTAACCTTATAGAAAGAGATTTTAAATCTCTAACACATTCATGTCATAATGATGTGTGGCAATGTCATTTATTAAATATAAGTAATATCCAATACACATCCTTCAAAATATCCCTTTTAGAAGGAGGTTTAACCAATTCATTTTCATAATGAGGTTAAGTAATGACATCTGCTTCGTTTAAAACTTTGGCTATTGATGATATCGGTATATCAATCCTTGCAACCTCTAGTCATAAATATTGCTTATAACTAGGATGTTATATTGATTCATTTAGGCTCTTAAGTAAATCTCAAGGTTGAAACTATTGGTCAAAATTTTCATAAACTAGTCAAAAAACTCTTGTTAAGACTTTACATTAGTCATTTTGTTCCAAAACTTTCTTTTGGTCTCCTCGTGTAGTTATCTTGAGAACATACTCTTATGATTACTTCACTTGGTCTCTTTAGTCATATAGAACTTACATGAGACCATAGATCTCATCTATTGAGTATACTATTTAAATAGACATACCTTCATTCAAATCATTCTCTCTTGCGTAGATCTCATTTACACAAGTACACAAAAATATCTTGCCTCGTGTGTTGTGTCCTCATTTTTCTCCCACTCTATCTTTAGAATAAATACACTAGAGATTCAAAGATAGCATATGAGACACAAATAATGATGTTGAAGTATAAGGAGAACTATCTCATAGGTTGACTAATAGTTTTATATTTCGTAAGTGTACTTGGTGATTGGCATTCCTTTAAGAGAGCTCATAGACTCAAAATTACTTTATAAATGATCATACACAAGCCTTAAGCATGTGGACATATAATAAAACCCGTCATTATATTTGTCTATTAGATCACTTTAAGTTATATGTTTCTAAGAACAAGCATTTAAACATGAATTTTAGAACAAAAGGATAAAATGATAAAACGGGTGACTTGGGTTGCAAACCAAGTTACCATTATCCAAAATACAACAAATTATCCAAAATACCTTTCCATGTCGAACACGGAAACTTAAGGTTCTAAAATCCAAAACATAATTTAGAATAAGACAATAAAAAGCGAAGCTCCATGAAAGCTATTCCTAGCTCCTTGATGGTTTCTTAAGCTTGCTTTTCTTTTCCTTTGTCATTGCTTGGTGGAGGCCCTATTTACAATAAAAAAGGGAGATACATTATCACAACTCTGTATCACAATACCATAGTTGAATTAGAAACATAAAAGAAAGGATAGTCATTTACCTACATGAGTAATCTTTCCAGCCTTAATATCACCAAGGTATTTGGAATAATTTCTTTTCCAATGTCCCATACCATTACAATAATGGCATTTATCAAGAGGACCCTTCTTGATTTTTGAAGTGCTAGCATTATTAGCCCTTGCTTTGGTGAAAGTGGGAGTTTGCTTCTTACCCTTCCTTGCATTCTTTTTGAACTTCCCCTTACTCTTAGTGCTTATGTTAAGCACATCCTTTGGTGGGCTCACATTTAACCCCATGTCCCTCTCGGCTTGCACAAGTAACTTGTGCAATTCTTCAAGAGACACATCCTTGTCTTGCATGTTAAAATTCACTCGGAATTGAACATACGCTTTGACTTTGGACAAGGAGTATAGAATCCTATCTACAATGAGTTCTTTGGGGATTTCAACCTTTTGAATTTTCAAGGTCTCGACAAGCTCCATGAGTTTGAGCACATGAGGGCTAACCTTTTGGCCCTCTTTGAAGTCGAGATCAAAGAATGCCGCGGCCGCCTCATATTGGACGATCCGCGGAGTTTGTGAAAACATTGTCACAAGCTTGGAGTAAATCTCATTAGCATTGCCCATTTTAAAGGCTCTCCTTTGGAGATCCGCCTCCATTGCAAATATCAAGACATTTTTCATTGCGGCGGACTCCTTTTGGTAAGCCTCATATGCTTCCCTAGTGGCGGCGGTCGACCTAGTAGTAGGTTCGGGAGGAGAGGCCTCGGTAAGGTAACGAAGCTTGTCGTCACCTTGGGCGGCTAATTTGAGTTGGGCATCCCAATCGGAGAAATTTGACCCATTCTTTTCAAATTTACATCGATCCATGAAGGATCGGAGCCATGATGTATTAGCGAGAGGCGTGGCATTAGGGCTTGGTGTAGCCATTTGTTATGAGAAAAGAAGTGGTCTACAAAACAAAATAGAAGGAGTAAAACAAATGCCGTTTTAATAATAATACTCGTAAAAATGTGTAATTTAAAAAAGTTTCATGCATTTTTCTAGTGACCTCTACCCAACTAGATAAATGATTCCAAGACCCAAATTCATATTAATTTAGGGCACGGTGTGCCGATATACCCTTTATTAACATAACTCGGTGGATTAACCTTTTAATCGATTCTACTTTTAGAACTCTTGGTCGATGATATTTACATTAATATTCATCTTTAGCCCGAAACACATCCGGAAATCGTCGTGAATACTTTCGTTGAGTACAACCCAAATTTCGAATAAATGTGTCCATAATCCAAACCCATATCAACTTAGGGCACGGTGTGCCGAAATACCCCTTATTAACATGAATTCGGTGGATAGACATTCATCACCCACTTCCCCTACGTAACAAGGTTTGTACCCCGGTGTGGCCGGGTGCACTCCCTCACGAAATAGGTTTTCATGGTTTCTACTACTTGGTAAGGCTATGTCTCAATTGATTGTTTTAGCGAGAGGTCATGTCAATTTATTATCTATCACGTTTTAAGTGAACTAAAGCGGTGAACTATGATAATTCTAATTGACACGGTCGATAAACTCGATGAAGATGATGATGCATGTTTTAGTTATGGCGATTTAGCGATGTATGCGACATATAAATAAAATGCAAACATAAAATAAATCCTAGTATGGCCTTCCTAAAATAGAAAAAAAATATTTAACTATTACATATTCGGAAACCAACTCCATTGGTCCCTTGAACTTCAGTTGTGGCACGCATCTCGAGGTAACACCGTCTTTATGTATCGCCATCTTGAAGAAATCCGTCTTTGGGAACTCCGAGATAAAATAAATTACATAGCAAATTACATAATTTCCTATTATACATTTGTAACTAAAATAAAATAAATCTATTAAATTACAAAACGGTGATACGAGATCACAATAAAATTACAACCAAATCGATATTCCCATACATTTCGGGAAATACCAATTAAAATCTAAGGCCATACTAAGTAAAAATTACATAATTCAAAAATTTTATAAATTAAATTATGACAATCATAAAGAAAATGCAGTATTATAATATGTATGAACATGCCCAATTTTATGCTAAATCGCCTTTAATTAGCCAATATCGTATATTACTCGGTTTTTACGGATTTGCGTGATTTCAACATTTTATAATCACAAAAATTACATAAATTCATATTTATGCATAAGTTAATTACCCTAACCTCTTAGGACTCAAAATTTAGTCTTCACTAATTATTTGACCATAATTAATTCATATTTCTAAAATTGTTCATTAATGGACCAAAAATTACAAAAATAAGCTATAAACTTCAAATAAATCACAAAATTTCAAATAAATTTGAAATTTGAAATTTAAACTCATGAACATTCTGAAAAAAATACCATGACACTCATAATGTTAAAAAAACTTAGGCTAAAAATTTCGAAATTTTTCCGGAAAAACAATGTTGCGGTTTATCGGTTTTTTAACAAAATAATCATAAAAACATGAGAAAAATTACATTCATCAATTTTTCAATTTTAGATCTGAAAAAGATAATAAAATGCAACATGTGACGTTTTTCCTTAGTCATAGATTATGTTTTATTAATTTTTCACTAATAATGTCACTATTTATGCTATTTTTCTTCAAAAAATCATAAATCATGCACAAAGACTTCATCATAGCCTTTTATTTTACACACATCTTGTAAAATTGCATGTGACAACATACTAAATTTCTATGACCAGATTCGAAATTTATCTCATATTAACCTATTTTTCACTTAAATCCGATTTTAATAATGAAAAATCCATTTTTCGAGCAAAAAAGTCCAAAAATTATGAAAATTTACAGGTCATCTCAAAATAATATATGTGATAACATATCCAAAAATTAGTGGAAAATTCGAAGTATAGCTAATTTTAGTCCGAAAATGACATTTATACTCATAAAATCATATTTAAATGTCATTATTATGTAATATGAACAATAAAAATCCATAAAATAACCAAAATATCCTAAAAATATTTTAGGACCAGAAATTTTAACATACATAAATTAATTTCGTGATATGTCATAATAACACAAATTATTCAAGTTTTATATGTTATTCTTATAACTCGGAAAAACTTTTTACCGATTTGCATGCAAACAACCATGGCTCTTGATACCGATTGAAGAAAAAGTAGATCTATATACTAACATATTCATATATGTTTTAATTTAATTTGTCATAAAATTAAAGAATGATCTTATGCATGCAAACTTTTAAACAAAATAAAGAAGAAACTTTGTTCTTACATTGGAAATTTAGTTAATATGGGCACAAGAGAGATCACCTTTCTCTCTTGTTCTTGTGCTTTCCTTTTGGATGAACAAAGACTCAAGTGTAGGATCTCTCCCAAGGAATTATACCCAAAGCACACTCTTAATTAAAATCAATATTATAAATACTAGTACAATATTAATTTTTGTAGAAAAAGACCCAAAATAATTTGGTTTTAATCTCCCAAAACCGGTTGAGAGAGGAGAGAAGAGGAAGTATTTTTATCTTTCTAAAATTCATAATTTTTGATGAATGAATAAGTGTATAAACAACAACAACATTATGTATTGTTTTATCAAAAATATAAGGCAAAAACCCTTGCCTTTCTTTGTCAAGAAAACCGGGTTGGAGGAGGAGGGTAGGGGAGCCAATGCATGCCTTTGTTTGTCTTCACAATGTAAATTAGGTGTGCATGGCTAGATAATTAGGGTAAATGATTGTGTTCTCCACTAATTAATCAAACACAATATTAGCCTAAACCTCCTCCTTATTTCGGCACCTCCATAAAATGGAACCCATTTTATATTTGTCAAATTTGTCAATATGTCACATGTCATATGTAACATAAATTTGTTATGTATTTTTAACATATTAAAAATCAACGTATTAACAAAAATACGTCATATACAAAATCGACTTAGTAATTTATAATTACTTGTACCAAAATATTTTACCAATTATAAATCAGAACAAATTGTATTTATAATAATTCATTCAATTTAATTGTTTCCTTAAACAATGATTTCATCTGAGTAATGATACAATTCGATTACTCAGACCGTATCTCATTTTAATCAAATTTCAATGAGACACGTAAATTTTACTTCCAAAATCGTCCGTCAATTTTCAAGTAATTTAATTAACTCGTAACGTTATGCGATTAATTAAATGATCAATTGAGAGTGTTGCCCTATAGGTACGACCTAGGGGACCAACTGATCACCACCGTCGCACGACAGTAATGTTAAACTCTAGTCAGCCAATCATTACCGATATATGTTGATCAGTTGACAGTAAAAATATTACTTCCCAATTGTATTCTTTATAATGAGATTTAAACATGTGATCATCATGATCAACAGTCGTGATCGCATTATTGTCGGAGGACACATATTCCAACATGACATTCCTCATTTACCCCTTTCGGACCTTTGGTTACGGCTATGTGTGCCATGTTTCTGGATTGGGTTATCCTACCGCCTCTTTGGACCTTTGGTTACGGCTATGTATGCCATGTTTCCAATTTTGGGTTACTCGACCTTTGGTTACGATCTGTGTGCCATGTTTCGAGTCTTGGATGCGGATAGGTCACTGCATGTCGAATCGGGTGACGCCCATCCCGAGAGTCTTGATCCAGGTTTAGACTAGGACCGTATTATTATCGTCGTCTTACCAAGAGGTTGGAGTCTAGGTGTTTCTCTTGTGAGTCCATGCTACGTAAATGTCTTGCTTGATTATGGTCACTGGCATGTCCTTATATACGGGAGTTTACGTCTTATATGATTGTTTGTAAGAGTCTTGGTCCTATCGGATACTAGAGGTGAGATGCAAGCCTCTAGTTGCGATATGATCGCCGGGATCGATGTTCCCATCCGTTCTTATGGTGATATGCAAGCCATAAGTATGAATGCGACATTAGTAGCCACGTCCCGTGCAATGTTTGTTTAGAGGTTTTCAAAGTAATGGCTATGGTTTCCATCCATGTATTTTCTATTTAATTGATACGTTGTTTATCTTCTTCATATGATTTAATGCCAAATCTCATATCTATGTTATTTTTCCTTGAAATGCGTGCTTTTGTCTAAACGACCGTGTTCGTGTCTTCCATGCTATTTAATTATCTCACATGAATAAGTGAGTCGAGTTAATATGAAATTGGTTGACTTAGTTATTCTACTTCTTTGAATGCAAATTTAATATAATGTACCATGTCTATCTCATTATGACTGTAATATGCCTATCTCATTATGATTATCGTTTATATCCCCTTGTTCATTATTATTCAAGTATGATGCATGATCAATATGTTTAATTAAGTTCTTGCTTACTTGTATTTTGACATATTGTGGCTGGGAGAACCCTGAGTTACTCTCCACTGACCGTGGCGTTCATGTTTACATGAATGACAGGTTCGTGATGCAGATCATATGGGGAAGACGTGTGAGCTAGCGAGAACGTTGACCCTTGGACTTTAGTTATCGTTTTCTTAGACTCACCTATCTTTAGACTTGTGCTTATTCGTGGGATATCTTTTCCCCAACGCACTTTGTTTTTAATTGTAATACTTAATTATCTTACTTTTCATTTCCGTCTGATCACTTATGGTGGATTTCGCACTTTAAACTTTAAAAAGTTTTAAAAATCTCGTATTTTCCGCTTAGATTTGATAGTTCTTTTGATGCCCTATCGAGGGGTGTCACAGTAATGGAGTTGGGTAGTAATATGAAAAATTTTAAGAAATAAGGGGTATTTTTGTCATTAAAATGCAAATATAGGGGTTTGGTAGCAATTTTTAAATTTTTGCAATACTTTGGGTGTAATTTTTAAACTTTTTTTTTAAAAGGGAGTAAGTTTTAAAAAGTGAATTTTAAAAGGGAGTTATTGATAATTTACTCTTTTTAAAAAAAAACTCAAAAACTTTATTATAATGCTCAAAAACTATAAAATTGGTGGTAGTATATCGGATGTATAATCCACGTAGAATGTGCATATATATATAGATAGTTAACAATAGATAGTTGGTGAAGGATAACAATGGTTAGTGAAGAGTAACAATGGTTAAGGACGAAAGGTTACAATGGTTGAGAATGAAAGGTATAAAGGTCATTCACAATATATATTTTATATCACTCCTCCTTGAATAACCATTACCTAAAATGATATAATGTCTCGCGATGCTCATGGAATGCTGCCTCGTTAAAACCTTAATAGGAAAACCAAATTAGAAAAACCACGGTGAAGGAAAAAGAGTACAACGTGCAAAAACTCTCGTGGATAAGTATATCCTGAAGATATTTGAAGCGATGCAATCCAAATTCATGAAGCAACTTCTTAAATGAAGCAGTAGGAAGAGCGTTAGTAAATAGATCTGCTAAATTTTCACTTGAGCAAATTTGTTGAACGTTAATATCACTATTCTTTTGAAGATCATGGGTGAAGAAGAATTTTGGTCGTATGTGCTTTGTTCTATCACCTTTGATATAGCTTTCTTTGAGTTATGCAATACATGTTGCATTGTCTTTATAAAAAAAACGTTGGTGCTTCTTTCTGGAAGGACAAACCACAATCTTCTCGTATATGCTGAATTACATACCTTAGCCACACACATTTACGGCTTGCCTCATGAATGTCTAAAATCTCAGAATGATTAGAAGAAGTAACCATGATAGTTTGCTTCATTGAGCTCCAAGAAATAGCAGTATCACCACAAATAAACACATATCCAGTTTGTGATCGGCATTTTGAAGATCCGATAAATAACCTTCATCGGCAAAATCAACTAAATTTTCGAGAAGACAAAATACCTAAATAAAAAAAATGGCTAATTTTTAAATCGAATTACACACCGAATCACCCTCATGTTTAAGTACAAGTAAACACATATCCATACGTACTGGCGTGTCTCTTCCCATAAACACGCCATACGTATTGGCGTGTCTGTTTTTAACCACTTTGCTAGAGGTCACATCTTAGTAGAAAAATTGCACTGAAGAAACACACCACTTCTAATGGTATGTTTACTTAGGAAGACATGCCACAACTAATGGCGTGTTTTGGATATATCATTTAGCCCAACTACTGGATTGTTTGGACTTCATACTAAAAAAAATAGACACACCATTAAGAGTGGCGTGTTTGTTGGTTATAACACGCCATTCGTTTTGGCGTGTTTAATTTGGGTCTATTTGGCCAAGTTGATGATGTATGTAAAATCCACACACGCTACTAGGTATGGCGTGCTTGACCTCTTAGACACGTCATTTGTAATGGCGTTTTTGTACCGTATCATAGGCTCAAAAAAACCGAGTCTACGTGGACATCATTTCGACAAATATTTTCAAAACCGACGCAAAACGACAATTATTTTATTTTTGAGCATTATTTCAAAAAAACGTTCTTTATAATACAAAAGGTATAACCGGATATGGTTGAGCTGGGGCTAGCAAAACAGGGCAGCAATTTGGGCCCAACCCAACTCATATATTTGGGTTGTTTTTAAGCATGGGTTTGAAGTAGTTGACCCAAACCCTATCTGACCCAACCTGACCTATGATCAGCTCTAGTCCTCTAACTAAACGTAATTAGGAGGTGTTCATCGGTCCACGCCGGATAACCCTTTATCCCTAAATGGGATACTGCATCAGTTAGGAGGAGACTCAGACCGTACCGCACCGGATCAGAACCCTTTGGATCCAGTTTTGGACCGGACCGATTTCACCTTAAAGCGTAATTTGAGTTTTTTTAGTTTGGATTGAACCGTAACGGAGATCGATCATCATTTTTTGGGGGATCCGGAGAACCGACCAGATTATATTTTGTCTGAAGCCTGGACTAACCGGGTGGGCTGTCCTGTCCAAATCGATCTGGTTTGCCGATCCGGTCTTCTTGATGAACACCCCTACATGAAGCAAGGATGGATGACATTTTCAATAAGCTTACAATTAAAGTTACTAATTTAAGTTTGTTAAATGATTATTTATATTTACGTTACGAATACGGCTTTGTTCTTTTCAGTTTAATTGCAGTTTTTATTGAACTCACTTTAGTTCAGCTCATCTTATAACTTCAACTCACTTTTTTTTTTTGGTAACGAGGGAACCCGCAGCCGCCACCTTTGGTGCGCACTGGATAAACCATCGGGTATACGTAATAGCCTGCAAACCACGTATATCAGGTAAGCCACGCGAGGGTGACATGCTCGAAGTCTATTAGGCATGGACTCAGGCCAATAATGCTCCACAAGATTTTGCTCTTGGTGAGGCTTGAACCTGGGTCTCCTGGGAATTTCACCCAAATTTTAACCACTAGACTCCACCCTTATGGGCAACTTCAGCTCACTTTAGTTTAGAATATGGCTAAATATTTGACGTATCTTTTGTAAACCTGGCAAGTGGGCCAGTCGGGTCTGTTCATTTCAGGTTGTCTCATTTTCAGGTTAGTTCGGTTCAGGTCATGTTGGGTTACCAATCTGTTTTGGGTTTGTTAGCCGGGTCAGGTTATTTCGGGTCGAGTCATTTTCGTGTCAATGATTAAGAGAGAAAAAGTCATTTAAAGTCTTTTTTGGGTCAATTAGAGTTATATTTTGTGAGGTCATTTTTGGGTTGGGTGGTTTCGGATCGGGTCTGTTACGGGTCAAGATAGCTCGAGTCATTTTCAGGTCGGGTCGGATCACATTCGGGTGCTATAGTTTGGGTCAATTTGAAGTCTCGCGTCAACCTTTTCAGATCGAATAATCGAATCGGTTTGATTTTGCCTAACCTATATCTTTGGTCGTGCTAACTCCCTAATTACTTTGGCCGGTGAAATACACAAATTTCAAGCAAATAGTTTTATGCCCATTATCCATTTGCATTTTGTGAAATGGCCATTATCCGTATACAGTGAGAATTTGTGTAAAAAAAAATAGGTAAAGAACAAACAAAATAAACTTAAATAACGCGCCAGGTAGGGATCGAACCTACGACTTTCTGCTTAGGAAACAGACGCTCTATCCGCTGAGCTACAGGCGCTTTTTTGATTTATTTCACAAAAGAATTGTGAAGAATGATTTATGTCATTAGCTATTAGAGAATCCGGCGGAATATTCGTTCATAGGAATCCGAACAAAACGAATATCACTGTTTTTATTATATACAGTAACAATCAAACAGATAATATAGTTTAAAATCTTTAATTGTTGATGTTATCTTGGGAGTTCATGTGCATTGATCTTGTTTATTGTGTAAAGGACAAATTTTAAACCTAGTATACTTTGCATGTACAGTGAATTTCACAAACTAATTAATATGGAGTAATATTTTAATTTTTAAAAGCAATTTTTATGTGAGACTGTTTTATTCCGTAAGAAAGTCTCATTATCTAAAAAGACAACTCAATAATAATATTTTTATAAAACTGGACTGTATCACAATGTGACCATCTTATTCAAAATTTTGTTTTTTAAAAGATATAGGGATTTTAGGGAGTGGTTTTGCCGTTTTGGTACTCAGTCATGAGTATTTATGTAATCTGTAATCACATATCTATAATTATAGATATATCAAATATTCACTCATTTTAAGTATAAGACAAACAACTAGAGTAGTTCTATGATAGGACTCAAAAATATCGTCACTTTAAGCATATTTAAGTGAGACTAATTGTTGTTATGTAATAGGTAAGGAATCATAGTACGATCCATTTCCATACTCTTTAAAAAACCCAAAACACATTTACTGTAGCCAGAACAGTAACTCTTATCATTTCTGCCCATTTTGCCCTTGCCTATTATTCATTCTATTTTTCGTTCCATTTATCATTCCTCACTAGGCATTCTAAATTCTCCCTCTTTCACTCTTCCACCTTCAATTCCCCTCACTTTCCCTCCTACTATTACCATCTGCGCACACTCATTTTCCCCATATCAATTGTTCATGCTTATGCGGAGGATAAATGAGATCTATGTGTCGATCAAAATCGCAAGCGAGGGACATCGGCGGGTTAGATGAGGTATCTTAAGTTTAATTAACTCTTTGCTGCTGATGTTAGATGAGGTATGTTATTGATTGTGAATTAAATTAAATAAGTTAGAGTTTAATTTTTTGGATTTAAATTGGTTGCATGCAGTAATCTGCGGCTTAAAAGAGAACTGATTATGTTCGAACCGAGGAGCGTCGCCAGCGAGGGACGTCAGCATTAGTGAGGTACCTTAAGTTTAATTAACTCATTGTTGCTGATGTTAGATGAGCTATATTATTTATTGTGAATTAAATAAGTTAGGATTTAGGGCCTCAAAGGAGAAGGACTGCCTTTGTTTGCACTCGAATACATTTTAATTTAACCGGTTTATTTCGTTTGTTTTTATACCTATTTTCTATTTTCCTAATTTTTTATGGTTACCTTTGGATGTGGGGGTGGCTAAATTATTATCATGCTATTATTCCAATGTAAATTTATGTGCTATTTTGGTGTTTCGCTATTGTATTTGATCTCCTTTCCTTGAAGATGATTTGGGGATTCCTGCATTTTATTGGTTGTTGTGATACCCTGTTTTCGTGAATGCAGCTGTTCAGAGCAGGAGACGGCGAAACCGGGCGCAGTGGCAGTTGATGGAGGCGGTGGTTGACTGCTTCCTCAATTTATTACTCGCTGCAACCGGTCACTGTGACTGTTGATGAAAGCGATTGTTGACAGTTTGCTCAATTTGTAACTCGCTGCATTGTCTTTCTTTTAATCATATATATAAGATTGTGTGAATTTGTTTGATTTGGTTTGCTCTTTCCCGGATATGGTTCTCTGATAGCAAACTTCTTAATTTTCTAGAGTTGTTATTACTTGCTAATTTACGGTGGTTATTGCATTCACTAAGGTCGTGCTTTGCTACATGTTTGTTGCACTGTGTTGCTATTAAAGTTAATTAGGTCATTAGTATTTAGCTAAGGGATGTCTCTTCTGGGTTTACTTGGGGTTTAATGAGTGGGAAATGTTTGTTGTTGAAAATTTTCAACATTCATTGGTTCCAAATTCTTGATTTCCCCTGTTTGCAGTAGAATGTGATGTTCCTATATAAAATTACAGCTTCGCTTAGAATCCGCAGCCTTACAGGAAACCATGGCTTAGACTAAACGGTGTTGCGGAGGTGAAAAACGGAAATCGGGGGTGTAGTATGGTGGATCTAGGTCCTGATCCTAGCCCGAAAGTTATAGGCGCATCAAATAGTAATAAGGTGGTTGAACATTGCACTCAAGATGCATGTGGATGGGCTAACTGAGGCACATTAGAAACCAATGGTTCTCCTGAGGTGGATAATCTATATGTCTTAGGACTTGCCAAATTCATCATTTGACTTTGTTGGTCAATTGATGTCAGACCATTCTATTATTATATCATTTTTAAAAAGTATTAACTATTGTATGAGGACTATATAATGGGTTGGAGGGAGTATCTGGCATATCTCAAATCTTATTATCTGTACTCTTGTTTGTAGAAAGTGGAAATTGAGATAAGTAGGGAGCCTAAGCCACAGAAGAGTCAAGGAAGAGGCAGAAGTGACAAACCTGTGAACATCAAAAACACTACACGAGCTTCACTTAAGATGACCAACAGTTCCATAGACGTTAAAAGAACTTCATATGGTACTCTGCATGCAAAAATACGACCAAAACAAGTAGTTGTGACAAATAAATCTATTAATGATCAAGCAACTAATAGTGATTTGAGCAAGGGCATAAAGGTTACACATGCAACAAGTCATGCTTAGAATGATAAGGTAGTTGTTGCCTTTATACTTCGATTGTGTTTTTGATGTTCTCCTTTTTCCTATTTATGAAAATATCAATTCTTTTGAATCTATAGTAAGCTACATTTTCGGTTTTGTGACAGTAGGTTTTCTCTTTTCTTGCAAACGTCGTCGCCCAAGTCTTAGACGTCTAGCTCTGCTAATTTGGTGTAGTCTGACGGCTGTGTGTATGTTCTCTCTCTTTCCTCCAACAAAAGTTGCTCTATATTTAGTCCCACAACATTATTTGTTTATTTTTGGTCCGATAACATTATATGGAAGTGTAGAAATGTTGCAGAACATCCACATTTGGTGTCGATTTATTGGCTCCAGTTAGTTAGTCTGTATAAGTTGGGGTGATTTGGTTATGATGGATTCATAGATGTACTTAAATAATCCATTAGCTTTTCTTAGTCAAGTGGGCGCAGGGCATGATTATTAATCTTCTAAAGAACGTGCATAAGCTCGAGCTGTTGCTGAATCAACCCGTACTTTAGTCCGTCTATTTGTTGTCCCTAAATTGACCAGAAGGTGCTGTTAACGCAGGTCACTCTCAATCACAGGAGATAAACCTAACGACAAAAAGACAAGGAGCAATCCTCAAAACATGTCAAACTGGACTCCGCTGCACAATCTCATCCTGAAAAGCACAGGTAACTGTCGTGCATTGTCGTGCTCTGTAATTATATTTATGTGTATGATATTGTGACTGGGGATGGGAAAGCTTACTGTCATGTATATTAGAAAATATACTCTCAAGCTGTGGCGCTTACTCAAATGTTTGGACACGAATACGGTAGCTGCATTCTTGTAGACATAAGTACACTGCTTATAAATTAGAATTTGGCTAACAAGATTTGTTTTCTCACAATTTTTTTTTAATTAGGGGAGATTGATTTTGGTCACTTTTTCTTATTGTTATTTATCATCCAGCTGCGCTTTTTATTTTGGGATAATTGATTGTGGTATGTGCACAGAATCATGTTATTATAAGATGCAATATATCGTAGGGAAGATAACTAATTCCATTAAAGTTATAAACTACCTCATACATGCCTACAACCTCAAAATTATTGACGCCAACCATAACTCCATATGCACCAATTACGAGGTTGTCCAGTGTGCCCACGCAAGGGAGAGCTACCTAACACTCTAACAGTTAAGAAAAGGGTTTCCGGCATTCGAAAGAACCTGGAGCCCACTACCGTACTTATTAAACATGATGTATTCACTTTATATGGAGAACCCTTCAAGAAACCAACTGTTCAATCCCCACCTCTTCTACCGCAAAAACACACATGCTCACCTGGAAACCCAACGAATGTCGTGAACTGCTTGCAAAGCGAAAACCCAGATTTCTATAAAGTTCTGTTAGACTTAGAAGCCGTTGTTAGGCGTCATAGGAATGCTTAGGGTTACAGCATTCAGGTTATATTCCTATAGCAGCCTTTTGTAATGATGTAAGGATGGCCGCTACTTTTATGATTTTGTTGGCACTTAGCCATTAATTAGGATATAGTGCTTTTAGAAATGATGAAATAAAACAAAATGAATGGTAAAATGTAAGCCCATATTATTAATTTGAGCTTGTGACAAATTTTGTTATGCATCTGAAAACAATGTATGCATGTTTTAAACACAAAGGTAAGGGGTAAGGCTCTAGGTAATGTTCTATATTGTACTTGGTTTAGATGTAAAAATATTTAGGGTCCTGTTCAGATGTTCATGCTGTAAATATCTAAATAAGTGCATTCTCATTTTAATGTTCGATTTGTTATTCTTATTATATGATAAAAAGCTTATCCTAGAAAATTTGCAAGGCCGCTTACTCAATATCTCTTACATGAATAACAGGTTGCAGGACATATGTTCGAGCCTGAGTTGAGTGGGTACAATGCTAGAATAGACATCATAGAGGGAGATATGCTTGGGAGACTTCGGGTAAGAACTTTTCTGCGAGCCTAATCCTCTGGATAGCATACGTTGTTTGTATGTCTTGTATTTGTTGTTCTATTTTAAGTTGTGATCTTCCGAGCAACAAAAAAAGGGCTAAAAAACCATTGTGCAAGGTTGCTTAATTCATAGTGTGGCTGATGAGAAAGCTAGTCAGGAATAGAGCATGGAGTTTGAAATGATACAATTAATAAATATGAATACACAATTGCACATAATATTTATCAAGTGTATTCAACTATTTAAACTATAAGTAAAAAATTGTGAGCGTATGGCTTATATAATGAGTGTGCTGATTTTAATTATGTTAATATTAGTATGTCAAAGATGATCAGATTGTGGCAGTGCAGTGAAGCTGGTAGCAATTATGTTATTAATTTCTTTTGTCCTTGGATGTGGTGTGATGGGCAGGTGTTCAATGTTTGTTTATTTGATTATAGTTACTTTGTAATTTGAAGTAACTTCGGATTAGGATTGAGAGTCCTCCAAAATATATTTAATATAGACATCCCTTTCAAGCGTAATATCTATTACGGCTATATGTTTGAGTAGAGTTAGTGCATTGAATTCTGGTCACCAAAGGAAATTGCTATTGTTCGAGATCAGCTCATAAGGGTTTGTTTAGAGAGGTGAGAAGATATTCGCATTTGACGGTGAAGATTTCTTTTGAGACGGTCTTATATTTGACATACAATTAATAATATTTGGCTTAAAGTAAATCACATAAAATACTTGGGACTTAACGTAAATCACAAAAAAAGTAATCTCTGTCGACATAGATTCTGGTGATCACAAGTGAGATTGTTCAATTAGATAAAGGGACATAAGAGAGCTATAGGGACAGCAACCAAGAGAGTAGTCTAATCGAAAACACGATCATCATATGGATAGGCTATGATACTCTGACCGCGATCATCCCCAAGGGATATGGTTGGAGGGAGGGAGGGAGGAGATAGGCTCTTTGTTTGCTTTTGTTCAGATTCGGAAGGAAAGGAGGGAAAGAGAGGGAGGGAGGGAGAGAAGAGAGCATCTATGCTTGGTTTTGTATAAATTGTCTCCGCATAGACGGTGTATGTGCCATTGATTTCGACTTATATGAGACTAACTACATATATATCACAACATCACGGAATGTGGGATAAGCTCCATATCCTTATTCTAAAAATGTCGTGCTTAATAAGGCATAACATTTTGTTGATGGGCACTAACATTTTCTAGAAAAAGACAATAGGATAGGGTGATTATTAGTTAGGTTTTTAACTTCCCACGTTATGTTAGGGGCCTATGTTTAGTGTTAATGTTTTTAAGTGGATATTTTTTTTCAACTTGATAAATTTTGTATCTCGTCTTTCTTAAATCATATAAATTCACGTACTTGATAGTTTAGTGTCGGTCTTATACGAGGCAGGGGGAGAAGGAATTAGACATGGAAAGGGAGAGGGAGAGGGAGAGGGAGAGGGGAGAAGGAAAGAGAGATTTGGATAAGGGGCAGATGTAGAGAAAGAGAGTGAGCGGGGGAGGATGAAGGATAAATGAGCTTTGCTTAGTATTTCTCAGATGAAGAGGAGAGCGGGAGAGAGACATTATGCTTGGTTTTTTCATATTGGGAGGGAGGTGGAGGGAGAGGGAGAATGGGCCGGAGGTAGAGGTAAAGGGAGGTTTGACAATTGAGAAGATAAGAGGAGCAGTGTCATTTCAGTGTTGATGTTGGTCATTGAGTTTTTCGATTAGGTTGAGATGGGACATTATGTGTTACTCATTTTAGTGCGTTGCTATTAGGACATGGGTCTTCTTATCATGGTTATGAATTGCTCAACCAAGTTTTCGAGCCATTTTGGGTTATGTAGGTTTTGCTTCAAATAATTTGATGTTGGTCATTGAATCGGGTGTTACAGATCAAGTCATTTATAGGTCCGTGTTTTTATTTTCCCCTGTTTGGTCAATTTTGTCAGGAGTCAGGACTACATATATCCATTTTCTTCATAGCCTCCCATTTAACTCATGTTTGATTTTTTGTTATTTAATATATAGATTCTTGTTGCTGCTGATGATGGTTCATTTTAGAGTTTTAGAGGAACGCTCGCTGCTCACATCATAGTATAGTTAATATAGATACGTAAGGTGGATGGTTAGCCTACTACTTTAATGCTGTCAAATTGCTTTACATTCATGTAAAGCTAGAAGTTTCCCTCGCCTATCTATGACTTTGTCTCATACAACCTAACCTAACATAAGAGAAGGAGAGGAGGAGAGTGCCAGATGCAAAGGGAAAAAGGACTGAAGACAGAGAGGGGAATAGGGAAGAGGGGGACGAGGAGGAACAGGGGGAGAGAGAGGAGGAGATATAGCAGGAAACAGGGGAAGGAGGAAGAGGAGGTGAGAATTATGTGAACCCCGTTGACATATTTGTGGTATTCGAAGTGAAGGTATCCATAAATTTGAAACTTTTTTACGTAAGAATGCTTTCTATATAAAGGACGAGACGGAGGATGAGGAGGAAGAAGAGGAGTAGGAGGGAAGGTCTTAGCAAAGAGAAATTTGACTCGTCTAGGAAGAGATGGAACTATTAGGTGATCAAATATTGAAGACAATTATGACATTTTGTTTTCTTTGATATACTCTCATATGTGACATAAACCCAACATAATTTTGGGAAGTAAAGGAACGCAACTGTTTTTCCTATTTCACGCATTGCAAGTTGCGACTCCAAAGTTAACAGCATTTTGCCATATGTGGTAGGGAAACCCACTACTGGCTATAGTTATTAGTCACCAAAAAAAAACACCTACTGTAACACCGTATTGTGGGGCTTTTATGAGACCATTTTCTTGATAAAATGAAGTTAAGACTTTTTTTTTTTGATATTATCCTCCTTAAAGCTTTACCCAGTCACACATGGTCTTTACTTGTTTTGTTGCACTTAACTGCTCATAATGTGAACTTTTCACTCCTCGATTCCTTTTTCGTGGTATATTACCATATGCTTGTATGTGTTTTTGGTAGGAAATATGTCTTAGATGATTGTCGGGTGTTTGTTTGACGACATGTTACAATGTTATGTTTCAGATTATAGACTGACATGTTTTCATTTTGGAGAATGAAGGGAAATAAGCCAATTAAGATCACGACTCACATAACTCTAAATTTGACCCAGAGAGCTGGGATATAGCACAGAATGATCATGCAAATTTTGAGCACGTCGAAAGGGTTCTCCGCTGCTCTTATATACTAAATATTCAGGAGGTTGTACAAGTTGGTTATGTGGCGTAAAACCCTCGCGAAAAAAAAGGGGACGAAAGCTCTCAAGGTGGTTCCCAGCCAGCACCAAGAATCTTGTCGTTGTTGAAGAGGTCACTACTGCTGCTGCACTTGTCCTGCCTAATGTATATGCTGATTGCTCTGTAGGCTGTTGCAAACTCTACCCTTTTACATGTCAATGTATGAAGGTGCGGTATAGTCAAGTGCTTAATAGGTAGCCTATGATAGGGCCTTTGAGTCTATGACGGCATGTCTGAACTGCTCATAATAATTTATATAATAATAGAATGTGATGAATTCATTTATGTTGTAAAGTAGATCAGTACTACCATGATGTCCTTTATTATTGAACGAGAAGTCATATTTTGAACGATAGGCTATTATTAGTGACTTGTGAGGAGGACAAGGTACTTGGTATACTGCTCGGCTCTAATAACAACGAAGTATATTTTTCATTGAGAGAAAGAATGGTATTTGTTATTTTTATCCGAATATACTTTACTTGCCTTACCTCATCTCGATTAAAGTTGTTATTTCTCCAAATTGGGGCACCGCGCCCGATAGGGCGCGGTGCAACAACTAGTTTAATTTAAAAGCATTGACGTTTAATGGGCAGCCTTCATTAGGACCACAACCATATGCAAAGCCCAGCTGCCCACTGCTAAAGTTCACAAAATAATTATTTGTAGTAATAAATAGCAACCTCCTAAACGTAGTCGACAAATTACTAAATATTGTCGACAATTTGTAATGACTTTCCCATTCTACCCTCACTCTAAACCACCAATATATTAACATCTTTTTTTTTAAGTACGAGTGTACGACATTTCCGTCACCACCACAACAATTCCGCCACCGAATTCAAGAAATCGACGACGCAAGTAAGGTAAACTAGTTTAATTTTTTTTAAAATTTGTAATTAGTTAGTAGATTTAGGTGGTTTAGAATACAATCTTTATTGTTAGAACGGATTAGCGATTATCGATGACCGCGCCAAAATTTAATAGAAGTCGGAACATGAAAAAAAAATCCTGACAAAAAAATTCTTCATCCAGACGAAAAAAAATCGTCCGGGATTTTTTTTCTCCCGGAATAAATTTTTTTCGTCTGGACGAAGAAATTTTCCTTCTGGACGGAAAAATTCTTCGTCCAGGCCCTTTATCGACATATTTTTTTTAAAAAAAATTATTAATTTCTATCTTAGATTAGTTTTGAGCGTTAGGGATCGATAATCGTTAATCCGTTCTACTCTAATCTGTTCGTCAAATCATAAACTTGGAACGTAATTAAAACGTAAACATATCTCTTAAACATCGTTACTAACTTGATCGTTGTTATCGTCATTAGTCGATATGTTTAAAATCGTTTTAATCGAAAATTTCGTAAATTAAATTACAATTTTTTTTCCAAAAAAATCGTCTTTTTTGTTTTAAAACATGAGAGAGAGAGAGAGAGAGAGAGAGAGAGAGAGAGAGAGAGAGAGAAGGGATGAGTTGGGGGGGGGGGGGAATGTTGGAAAGATGTGTTAATAATTGACGATAATTAGTAAAAGTGTCGACGATATTTAACACGACCTAAATCTATTTGCCTGGTTCTTATATGACTATGATATGTAATTTAAGGTCATATTCTTTTCGGTTGAAAGGAGTTTAATGGAAATGAACTTAACGAAACTGAATTGAACTAAATGAAAACTGAATTGAACTGAATACAACTGAACTGAAATGAGTCGATATTAAATCCAATTTGGACTTAATTATCGCTAATTTTAATTCAGTTTAGCTCAACATCTCAATTCATTTCAGTCCAGTTCAACTTCATTTAGTTTAATTCAGCTCACTTCTTCACAAATTAACTTTTAGGCCCAATTCTATTCGACTTATTTTTATTTTATTTGAATTTAATTAAGTTCAGTTCAGTATAACTTCATTCAATTAATTTAGTTCAACTCATATGCTATGTTATATCTGACTTACTTTAGGTTGGTAAACGAATATTACCACCTTAAATTGCCAAAACTCGAATAGCCAGAAGAAGGGTGCACATATATACACTTCTAAAACATACTGGGACACTAATTTTATGTGCAATAGACAAGAATACCCTTATAAAATTAAACAAACAAGTGGGATGAGATAAGGATGTTTTTTTTCTACAATTAGTCTAACTATAGACGAATATATCCGTCTAAAGTGAAAGATGGGTTAAATATGCTTTAAGTGGTGACATTTTTGGGCCCACCATGCAACTTGTTGCTTGTCTTATGTTTAAAATAGGTGAATATTTGACCCGTCTATAACTATAGACGAAAATCTCCCGTCTATAATGAAAATTTGTGTTTTTTCTTTTCCACATAAAATTAGTGTTCCAGTTTGTTTTGGAAATGTACATACATTTGACCTGATAAAATTGAACCGACCCAAAAATGACCCGATTTGAAACACCGAACCCGAATATGACACGGCAAAACATAACTCTAATTAAACTGAAGTTTTTAAATTGTTGTGAAATAAAGATAAGCGAATTGTGGAGAGAAGTCAGAGAGAATATAGAGAGAGACAAAATTGTATTCTTATTCAATTATGAAGGGTATATATATACAATACAATGGACATGGAGTTTCCATAAGATAATACTCCCTCCCATCCACTCCAAAGGTAACATGGACCCACTTTTCCTCTCATAAAATGTGGGTCCATGTTACCTTTGGAGTGGATGAGAGGGAGTATATTTTAGAGTTATTCTAAGATATGGGAATCCATACAATAATATTTCATAACACTTCCCTTTGGATGTCCATTACTGAAGAAAGATGTCTCGTTAAAAACTTTGCTACAAAAACCCCGTCGGAAAATGCTAGTGAAGGAAAAGTGTACATTAATCTTCAAACACGCATAATAATAGCTGTTTCGTTAAAACCTTCCATAGAAAACCCAGTGGGACAAAACCATGGATAAGGAAAAAGAGTACAGCGCGTGTCTACTCCCCCTGATGACTACATAACTTGATAAATTATAAAAGGATCTATAATTTGACATAACTTCTCGATCGTTGAAGTAGTACCCGTTGTGGTTAATAAACTTGAATCTTCGATCAATAGAAATCCATGACAGCTTCGATATTCATTTCAAAATAATACTTCCGTAATAGTGATATTGTTTCTCCTCAATAAACAACATAACATTATATGTCTAAAACAATTGCCATCTCAACAATCACGATGACATGACTATAGCGTAATAATGCGCTTATAGTGCTACCTCATTAAAAACCTTACTAGGAAAAACCCATTGGGACAAAAACCTAGTCGAAGGGAAAAAGAGTGTAACTTTCCTTCCTGAATTCATTGTTTTCAAGAGAATCAATCCGATCATTATTGAATAATTCATCCAATACCTTTGAGCGATTATCTTTGCTAAACCATTTATGTATGGATTAACATTTTCATCGTGGATTTTCAACACATTATTCTATTCGTTATGGTAATTCTGGACCATAAACTAATTTCACATGTTTAGCAAAACGCTCATTCAAATATAAATTCCAATATGCTCAAACTTCAAGTTGAGACAATAACTTTTCAAATAAACTTTATAGGAATTTTGATGTTCTATTTTGGGACTAATCACGATATCTTCTGATCGTATTGTAGAGGTTTATATATTTCATCAAGAGTTTTCAATAACTCAATTGATCAACCATTAACAATTGATGATCATTTATAAGAGGCTCCTACATGGAGTTATCCTCAAAGGAGTAGCTCATAAATATTTCTCCTTTCCAACATTATCCATTCAAAATTATATTATGAAACTTGTGCATGCATCTGATATTAAACTAAGTTCTAAATAACATAGCCTAACAAATATGCAATGATAATAATAATTATTTGAGCTAAAATATGTATAATAGGTGAAGCCCACTTAATAAGTTGTTAGAGAAATGGGCCGTGAAAGGGAGTATGGTGGAAGGAGAGTCCACGGATGGAAGAAGGTCAAATGGGCTAGGACGCGTGAAAGGAAAGGCAAAGCCCACTAGGAGAAGCGTCCGTGTTTAGGAAAAGACTCGGGGAGAAGTCAGGGAGATTAGGGAGATTGGAGGGAGACGACGTGTTATGGAAAGAGTTATTATGGAAGTTATATTCCTTTCCATAATCATGGTAGGATACATCTAGGGTTCTTACCCTATAAATAGTAAGGGAAGCAATCGAAGAAGGACATTCAAGATTACACATACACAATACCTCGTGCTAGCAAGATTTATATTATGCATCAATTATATTCAACCTCTCGTTAAAAGCTAGTGCAATATTTGGCAGGGTACCGTCCCTCCCGCGGTTGTTCCCACATTGGGTTTTCCGCGTCACCAAATCTTACTTGTCAATTTACATTCCGTACTTTATTTCTTTATTTAAATACCAAATACAAACGATCAACCAAACAACCAACGAGTAAGACCGCATTGACCTAATACAATTAACTTGGTAAAAATCACCTAAACAGTTTGGCTCCCACCGTGGGGCATTGTGGTCGTCAATCGTTGATAATCTAAGTACACCATGGATAAGCAAGTATCAGACGCCGTGTCAGGGAGTGGTCAACCGTCGTTGCCGCCAAACTCTACTCAAAACCCGGCATCAACGGTGTCAACTCAGGCAACTGGGCACACCTCAAGAATCATACCTACGGCAAAAACTTCTTTGCCTCCCAAAACCCCTGCTGCCGCAACCCATGCCAGATCAGATAAAGGAACGACAAGCTTAGGCCTCACCCCACCACCCAGTCCAACGTAAATCTTGCTTGCCAGCGTAGAAACCTTCAGAGGGACATGGAAAACATGAGAGAAGACCAGAAGAAAGCTGAAGCTGAAACAAGGAAAAGAGACAGAGAGCTCTGGGCACAGATAGACATTCTGAAGCAGCAGTCTGCCACATCAGCAAACAAGGTAGGTGAAGGAAGAGCTCCAGTAGTGGATCTAACACAGGGGGCATCAGGCAGCAGGAATCCGCTTCGACGGATTCCAGCTGAACTAGTAACGAGGCTGGATCTAGTTACAGTATCATCAGATGAAAGGATAACCCCACGAGGGTTGGGATACCTCACACCAGATAGCTGGCAGCTAGCCAGCCATGTGGAAACACGGTCAGGTGGTCTTCCTGTGGGTAATCAGATAGCAGCCAATCAGACACCTGGCATAGGGTCCACGGGCGGCCCGCAGGAGAACTGGCAGCAGGGAACACTCGTGACTTCAACCCCCTTAGCTGCCACGACGCATACGAGCTCTCAAGAGATCGGACCAGGAAGCAGTACATTGAATCAGTAGGTAGCCGATAGGCGAGCTCCAGACTCGGGGAGCATAACTAACCTGCAATACATGGAGTTGAGGGAGATGCTAAGTAGGGTCCCGGGATTGCCACCTCCACTTGAGAAGGCGGCACCTGACAGTTATGTCGACTCACCATTTGTAGACACCATATCCGTCGCAGCCATGCCAAAGGGATTCACAAGTCCTAACATGCCTCTCTTTGATGGCACGACAGATCCCTTTGACCATATAAGCCGGTACAAGCAGAAAATGATGACAGTGACAGCGGTAGAGCAAGTAAAGGAGGCTTTCATGTGCAAGGGATTTGGATCCACATTGACGGGGCCAGCACTTCGATGGTTTGTAAGCCTGCCCAATAGGTCGATCTCCACATTTGCTGAATTGGTAAATGCATTTACCCAGCAGTTTGCAAGTAGCCGGAAGCCACAAAAATATGCAGGAGACCTATACAGAATTGTCCAGGGAGCAGGAGAAACCATTGGAGAATACAACACCAGATTCAACAATGAAAAAGTGGCAGTTCGGGAATGTGATGTCTCTACAGCAGTGGAAGCCTTCAGGAGGGGCCTCCACCATGACTCCGACCTGTACAAGCAGCTAACTATGCACCCTTGTCATAGCTTTGAAGCGGCACAAGAGAAGGTAGTTGCCGCAATCAGATTGGAGGAAGACATTCTAGCCAGAGCCAGCTTGCCTAATACACCAAGCGTGTTCAAGACACCTGTTTGTAGAGAAATCGATCGAAAGCGTCTACTAGTAAAAGGGATGAAAGATACAGGCCATATAGAAGGGGAGTTAACAAGGTCGAAGAAAATCAGCAACTCCCTACTCTGGCGGAGTACGGGATTCACCATGGGCACCGGAGGAATCCTGAAAGCACTCAGGGAGATGGGAGATGGGGTAAGGTGGCCCAAGCCACCAGTAGAAGGACATACATGGCGAAAATATAGCAAGAAGAAGTGTGAATTCCATCGTGACATTGGGCATAACACTGAAGATTGCTACACACTACGAAGGGAGATCAAGCGTCTGTACGAACAAGGAGAACTGAGCCACTTATTATCACGTGGGGGCAAGCAACAGGATAAGGTAAGCTCCGCGAAGTCTGCAAATCCACCCACATGCACCAAGATAATAAATGTGATAACAAAGGCTCGGATCTAAGTGGATTGACGTACTCGGCGGCTAAAAGGCACGCCCCGAGACTAAGGGAGATAGGCCAGCAAACTCCTGCAGAATTTCTCACAGTGATCTACCTGCTGTTGCCTTTGATGAAGGAGATATATGTGACGAGCGGGAACATCATGATGCACTCATTATCACCCTGTCAATGGCGAACTGTACAGTCAAGAAAGTCCTAGTAGATACAGGCAGCTCGGTGAACCTGATCATGTTGAAAACCATAGAAAACATGGGGTTCAGTGAGAAGGATTTGCAGAAGAAGACCATCCCGCTGGTAGGATTCAGTGGGGAGACTGCTAACTCACTGGGTGAGATAGTCATCCCAACCTATGTGGGAGGAGTCAACAAGCAGACCAGGTACCTGGTCATAGACGGACCCTTCACCTACAACGTCATCCTGAGAAGACCGTTGCTGCACCAAATGAAAGCAGTCCCCTCAACATATCATCAATGCATAAAATTCCCCACTCCATGGGGGGTAGAAACAATACGAGGAGACCAGGATGAAGCTAGAGGCTGCTACAAGAAAGCACTAAAGTGCACCGCCATGATCCTCCAAAGATAGCAATTCTGACGACTGTCCAGACGAGTACATCGAGCCCCCAGCTGAGGAACTAGACCAGATCAATCTGGACAAGCTGCACCCAGAGAGGACCGTGTTAATTGGAGTTGGATGCACAGGAAGCCTGAGGCAGCAACTAATCGAACTTTTGCAGGCTAACATGGATTGCTTTGCATGGTCACATGATGATATGATAGGAATAGACCCATCCATCATAACACATAAACTCAGTGTGGACCCGAAGTGCAAACCCATCCAGCAAAGGCGAAGAAAGTTTGCAGCTGAAAGGAATAAGGTGATTACTCAGGAAGTAGACAGCCTTCTGGTAGCAAAGAAGATAATAGAAGTAAAATATCCAGAATGGCTATCCAACGCGGTAGTGGTGCCTAAGAAGAATGGAAAATAGAGAGTATGCGTGGACTTCACTGATCTCAATAAGGCATGCCCTAAAGATCCCTTCCCGCTACCTCATATTGATGCAATGGTGGATGCGGCAATTTGGACATGAAATGCTGACATTCCTGGACGCTTGGAGTGGCTATAATCAAATCAAGATGGATCCTGCAGATCAAGAGAAAACAACATTCATGTCCGAAAGAGGAATATATTGTTACAACGTCATGCCATTCGGCCTGAAGAATGCATGTTCCACATATCAGAGACTGGTCAACCGCATGTTCAAAGAGCAGATAGGGAGAACTATGGAGGTATATATTGACGACATGGTGGTGAAATCAGAGAAAGCTACAGATCACATGCTCCACCTGGCAGGATCAGTCAACACCCTGAGGGAGTACAAAATGAAGCTAAATCCATCCAAATGCACCTTTTGGGTATCCTCTGGTTAATTCTTAGGCTACATTGTAACTCAGAGGGGGATAGAAGCCAGCACCGAGCAGATCAAGGCTGTGTTGCAATTGGAGTCACCTGAAAAACCAAAGGACGTTCAGAGACTAGCTGGTAAGGTAGCAGCTTTAAGCAGATTCATCTCAAGGTCCTCAAACAAGTGCAGGCTATTTTACGACATACTAAGAAAGAGCCAGAAGTTTGAGCGGACTGCGCACCACGAGCAAGCATTCAGGGAGCTGAAGCATTATCTCAGCAACCCACCGTTGCTGTCAAAACCGGAGCCAGGAGAACCACTGTTCCTCTACCTAGCTGTCACTGAGGTAGCAGTGAGCGCTGTCCTAGTCAGAGAACAGGAGAAGGAACAAAGGCCAGTCTACTATGTAAGCAAGTCCCTGCTGCCATCAGAGACCAGGTACTCATCTCTCGAAGAATTAGTACTAGCTCTTGTAGTAGCATCTTATAAGCCGCGCCCCTATTTTGAGTCCCACACCATACATGTTGTGACCAACTGATGCGTGTCATTTAGATGATGTTTTACACCCTATTTTACACGCATTTTAGAGCTCATTTATGTAGTTTAAAGCTACTATTTACCCCATTTCGTCTACTTTCGCATTTTTATGTAATATTGCAGATTTATGCGGAAATGAGTAGATTTTGAGCTAAATCCGTCCGCAAGTACCTTGCACTGCATTTGACGTAAAGTTTTTACTCAAGGAACAAGCTTGGTGCGCATTTCGAGGCCCGAAAGATAAATTCACGCGAAGTTAGAAGTCAAGTATCAGCTACTTCAGTCGATCGACCGCTACCTATGGTCGATCGACCAACCCGCGAGTTCTAGTAGCTACTGTTTGGTGAAGAGGAGTCGATCGACTGCCTTGTGTGGTCGATCGACCAAGCCGCTATCTCAGACGTAAATTAAAAGATCGAGAATTAAGAAGCCCATTGTATTAGGTTTTAGGAAATAAGAACTACGTTGTATTCCTATATAACGTAGCTTTAGTTTCAGCATAAAGAGTTCCCTTTTGTCGAGTTTTATTCAGTTTTAGTTTAGCATTGATAATTAGGGTTCTAAAGATTATTTCGTGTTCAAGACAATTACTTTCGCTTTCGGTTCTGGATCTCTCTCTGCAATTCCTCTTCGGTATTCTTCTGTTCAGTTTCATTGTTTATTTCATTCGCAGTATAGGAATTGTTAGAATAGTCTCCCGAAAGCCAATTATCGTTTATTGTTATTTGTTATTTAATTAATTTAAGCATGAATTCAGTAGTCTATTTCGTTAATATTGTTGTTGTTTTTATCAATATCATGAGTAGCTAAATTATTCGTGCTAGGATGTAGGGAATCTGTAGATTAGGCGGCAGTAGAATAGTGACCTGAATCGCATGCCGGTCGATCGACTGGGTTCCTTGGTCGATCGACTGGCCACGTGAGGTTTTGCTTCGTTTTAATTGATTTAAATTCTATTTTTGACGAATCGAGTGCACGCGACTAGTTGAATGCTTAGTATATGACCGACCCATTAGATCGAAAGATAGGGAAAATTGTTAGACTACTAATTAAAATGACTAAACTATGCCAAGATCGAAAGATAAGTAAAGTTTAGATTATTAGTCACTTTTCGGGACGAGAGTCAGTACTAGTGATATTAGGGACCCGTAGCGAGATCGAAAGATGCTACTTGTTGAGAGTGGACCGAGAGGACCTCTTGTTTTCCCGCCTCATGTGTTTATTTCAGACCTACTTAGTATGCTGCTGCCGAACTATAGTGAACCGACCATCCTTGCACCCTTTTAATGATTGTTTTATCCGTTTATTTAGTTTATTGTCTTTTATTGTTTTAGCTATAGACCAAACCAACTCAACCCCCACATTCGTTACCTTAGACTGAAATCAGACAACTAATAATTACATCTGCCTCTCCGTGGTTCGACCCTGTTACCACTAGCTTCTGTTAGTTTTAATAGGTTAATAAATATTATTTTTGGTACTCACAACGACAGGTATCAAATTTTGGCGTCGTTGCCGGGGAGGCAATTGTTCTAATTTTTAGTTGTTTTATTTTAGTCTGTTTCTTAGTTTAAGGGACATCTGTTCCTTAAACTCTTTTTATATTCTATTTGTAGTTTCTTCTTATGCGCAGGTCACAGGGTGGTGAATTACAACCGTTCAATCCTGAGATTGAAAAGACTTTGCGTGAGTTGAGGCGATCAGCTAGAGTATTGCCAACAGAGGAAGAGCTGAGTACTCTGTCTAGTTACTACGAGAACGAGCTGTTCGAGGAGGATCCACCTTCATCTCCTATTTCTACTTCATCAGCTGAGACCGTCACATCTCCAGATTTTCTAGAGATGGCTGAAGAAGCAACTATAGCAAGTCACTATGAGCCGACAGCTGCAAATCTATATAAGGGGTTCGAATTACCGGGAGCTGATAGAAAATTCGAACCGAAGCCTTCCTATATTAACTTGGTTGAGAGGAACCAATTCGGGGGAGCTGCAAATGAAGATGCAGCCAAGCATATGGAGATAATGTATATATTCTCACTCCGCGATGCTGCAAGGGAGTGGTATAGAGACCTGGACCGAGCTGCTAATGGGATCACTGACTGGAATTCGCTGGCCTTAGCGTTTTATAAGAAGTATTTCTCCGCCTCAAAGACGAATGCTATTAGAGCTCAAATCACGAGCTTTAAAGAGGGTCCTGATGAGAACTTTCACGAGGCATGGGTCCGTTTCAAGAAACTGGTGCGAACCATTCCGCATCATGGGTTTGAGAAATGGAGCCTATGCAATCAGTTCTACAATGGGCTCTATGACAATCAGAGGGCTATCCTGGATGCGGCAGCCAGTGGCAGATTCCAGGAGAACATGGGAGAAACTAAGGGGTGGAAGATCATTGATGACTTGGCCACCCATAAAGCTGAGTATAGAAATTCCAGGGGAAATCAAAGGAGAGCTGCTGAATCTCCTTCTGTAGCTGCACTAGAGGCTCTCACGGCGAGATTTGATAAGTACGAGTTGGGAGGAGCTTTAAAAGGAGGGATTTACCATGTAAATGCTGTTTCAGACGGTCCTTTCGTCTGTAAAAGATGTGGAGCTAAGGGACATGTTTCAGACAATTGTCCTAGTCCCTTTGAGTCTTGTGCTGCCTTTCAACATTATAGGCAGACAAACACTTACTATGAGCCGAATGTCCATCCGAATCTGAGGTGGAGCAGCCAAAATGTCTTGAATCCGACTCAACCTCCACAGCAGCAGCAGAATTATGTGCCCCCTCATAAGCAACAGCAGTACCAAAAGCCTCCGTATGTCCCTCAGCAGCACCAGCAATCCCAAGGTTCGGATTTCAATGAGTTGAAAAATCTGTTGCTAAAAGAGTCTCAAGCTAGAGAGGCCGGGATGAAGATGTTAGAGAACCAAATTGCCCAATTGGCTAGCAAGAATACAACTCGAGCTCCGGGATATCTACCGACTCAAACTGATCAAAAGGAGACCTTAAATGCAATTACTTTGAGGAGTGGGTCTACCCTTGAGGGGCCTGCTATGGTAGAGGATGTCACTGAAAAAGATGAGGCGGAACCAAGCCAGAAGAAAGCAGTGACGAATAAAAACAAGAAAAAGACGATCAACAGGTATGTCAGTCGATCGACTAACATACCCGGTCGATCGACTGAAGTGCGACAAACAATAGCTTCTGGTCCTGTTGAAGTCAGTCGATCGACTGACCAACCTGGTCGATCGACTGACTGCGCTGCTGATAGTGATTCTTTTCGTCCTCCAATACCCGATAACTTGAGGGATCATTTGTTTCGGGGTACGACTGCCCCGAAAATATTGAGGCAAGACCCAAATGCTGATGGGTCAGTTCCGGTTCCGAAGTACGACCCTTTGTCGATTAATGGTTCACATTTGAGATGGTCTGAAGAAGGGTCAAGCTACGACAAGGTGAAGGTTGTGGACTTTCAGCCTAAGTCCACCAATGCCGGCATGAGAGATTTAGAGGAGAGGGCTAAGTTACTTCTTACAGCTCCTTATCCGGAAAGATTGGTGCCGACGAAGGAACAGGTATCATTTAATAAGTTTGAAAATGTTATTCGTAGCTTAAATGTGCAAGTTCCTTTTCTTGAGTTAGTCAATCAAGTGCCTGCTTATATGAAATTCAAAAGCTACGGGTCAAATAGTAGCTTTAAACTACATAAATGAGCTCTGAAATGCGTGTAAAATAGGGTGTAAGACATCATATAAATGACACGCATCAAACTCAAGAAAAGAGGAGTCCTTCCTCCTCTTTATTTTCCGACATAATTTTGTTTTCTTCAATTTCTTCATCTTATGCACGTAATTACCGTGTGGACAACGCCCGCGGGAACTGCGTCCGCGGGATCCACACTAGGCATAATCGACTCGAGGTTCTTTCGAATCGAATTAAGACAAATTAGAGTCGCCACCAAGTTTTTTGGGAACTTGGAACCGTTCAAGTCAACTTTACACCTTTCATCGAAAAGCATAAAGCCAATCGACTACGAGTGATTAAAGATAAAGACTTGTACCCTATATCACTCGATTTGAATGACTCTCGTAATCCAATGGTATTTAGACGGATCCACAAACCATAGATCTTGAGTAAGGGGTGAGGGTACGTGTTAGGAAGCCCGTAAGGACACCTAACCCCGCCCGTCAATAACGGCCTCTACTAAGTCAAGTGTCGGATTTCAAACAAGGTCATAGCTACTACGATATATGATATGCAAACACCGTTTTAAAACCCTAACATGTGACAACAATTTCTATGTCGTTTTAGATGCAACTAAACTGACTTTGTCAAAGTTGTAATTTAGCATGTGGATTGATTGATCTAACAACATACAAACAAAACAAACAAGGCTTGATGGGAATGGGGGAGCCGTTGGGATCTACCCTATTACAACCCAAGCATTTCATGCCGACACAACGAGAAATTAAAGATACAACTCGATCTAAATACAATTGTTATATACAAAACCGTACACGACGCATTACACGGCCATTCGGCCTAGGAAAACGTACACAAAGGGGTGGCCCACGACTTACATGACTCACGGCCTTGGGTCACTCCTCGTAATGTGTGCTTTCACTTAATCTCATCGAATTAGACATAAGGCCACGCACCAAAGCATGCATTAGCATAAATCGGGCCATGTTCGACCCGAAGTTTGAATTTGACATTACTTGGAATGTTGGGCCCTCGGCCCTTCAAAAAAATTGAATTTGAAATTTTGAATGATTGGGCCATCGACCCGCAAAGATTCCATTACTTGGATCATCTATCCCCAATTCGCAAAAAGTTTTTGGAATTTTGAAATTTTGAAATTTTTTGAAATCGAACCTTGATGGGTGAGCATGAAACACGACACAGACACTCTGTATGACTTGCAGACAACGTGGGCGTAGCCCGCTACCGTAAAACAAAAAAGAAAATAAAACCGTAAGTGTGCACGAGTTTAAATTCAATTATTGACTTGTTGGGGGTTGAAATGTAAATTGGCCATTCTGGCGCCAAAAGATGGCAAATGGGAATCTTTAGGTCGCCGGACTTGAGACAGAGATATCGTATGGCATGGGCGTGGTCCCAAGGGCACATGGGAATCAAGATCACTTGGCATTGACAAGGTGGATTAAACTCATGGAGCAACAACGTTGGCTTCGCCCAGACACTAAACACTGACTGATTTTATGAGAACACTTAGACATCACACATGACTTTTGTTGGGAACATTCTGTCACTCTTCTCCTCGCCTCCTTTCTTTTTAGTGAGTTTCATCATTTCTTGCCACCGCCTTCTTTCTTTTTAGCGGGCTTTTACTAATTTTTCTTCCACGCCTTCTTTCTTTTCAGCGGGTTTTTCATATTTTCTGTTCCCAACACAAACCCACATCTCTATGACTCAGCATCTTTGCCTACACCGTTCGATAAAGCTCATTCTGAGACTTGATACTATTAAATCCGAACCTATATCCTTATCCTAGCTTACATCGAGTACTAAGACCAACTCAAACAAAGGTGGCTTCATTTGGACTTGGTTAAGACCCGTAAGAAACTGACAAGATGACAATTTGGTTGATGAGTTGATTGAATCCCTTATTCTGAAGGACTGCCTACGTATTCGCGTGGAGCGAAATCAAATACGACGTAGTTCGATCAAGGTGCATTAAATTGGCATTTTGACTGTGTGTACACACTCGAAGGTTTCACCTAAGGTATCATGTTATATCCTATCCTAGCCTGTAAGGTACTGTTAAATCCCGTGTTTGGGGTTGGTACAAAAGGTTGTGGTTCTTTGGGATGTGGAGCTTGGTAATAACAAGTTTGAATGGTTAACCATCATTCTGAAGGTTCGTTTTGTGGTGTTAAGGCCAAGGGCTATGGCTGCTGATGTGGTTGGAATGGGTGTCTCGGGTTTGATGAACCACGAGTGCAAATGGGTTGAAAAATGATGTGGGTTCAAATTTCCATGTCTGGACCCTAAAGGCTTGGGTGTACTAACACAAGCAGATTGATTCTCAGAATCCCTAACTATTCCCTCGTAAATGCCTCGGGAAGGACTAAGAGGTATGGATGACTGCTGATGGCACTACCTAACCATTTTGGCTTCGCCTTTGAACTTCGATCAACATTTTGACATTTCTTTTTTCTTTTCTTTTCTTTTCTTTTCTTTTTTTTCTTTCCCTTTTTCTTCTTCTTTTTTTCATTTTTTTTTTTTTCATTTTTCCAATTTTTCTCTTTTTCTCTTTTTCTCATTTTCCATTCTTTTTCATCTTTTTTCTCTCTTTGAAAATGATCTTCTATTCATTCTCTTAGTCATAAATGGATACACTTTGAAAACTGGGCTTCGCCAACTAATTTGGGTAGGAACTAACAATTCCTTGTTAGAACGGGTTGATATCTTCTCTCTTCGAGATGGGATGATTTTGTTGGGGAAAAGGCTTGCCTTCCATCATCGATAGGGGAAACAAGGAGCTAGTCCGGGTTTGTCATAGAATCTTCTAAAAGCTTGTCACAAACATTGGTTCAGATGGAGGTTTTCTACCACCAGACATGGAATAGGTAAAGGAATCAAACACGGAATCCTATTGTACCTTACATTTTGAAACGGGACATAATTCTACCCCAGGGATGCCTTTGAGTGTGTTGTGCATTTTATCATGCTTTCAGAATGATTGAGGATTGAAAACAAGACATATTTTGAAACGAAACTGCAACTTTTTATTGGGAAGACAAATGCTTAACAGACTCGAAGGAACGACTCCTAGGACATACCCTAGGTCATCGCGGAAAAAAAGACTCAAATTCAAGAAAAGAAAGTCCTAGACTCGACTCGACTAAGAAAAGAAAACAGATCCCGACTCATAATTTTTCAAATCTGGTCTTGAGCTTTCTCTTGTTCAGCTGTCAGCTTAGATGCTCGGTTCTAGTCCTTGATCCCTTTGATGGTCTGCCTCCATCCTGAGGTAGTCCTCTGAGGATCTACGCCAGTGATGAAGGTTGGTGAATCGAATTGTCTTTTATTAACTTCGTTAATGAGAGGAGTACATTCTAGGGCAAGACTCCCGACTTGAACTTCATTCTTCGGGTTTGGCAAGAATTCAAAGCAATCCACAAATATTTTCCCGATAAAAACCCCTTTTAGACGACATGGGCGAATCAAGTGAGAGTAATCAACACTATCTTCGGTAGAGACAAAGTTAGTGTGGTCCCCAAAGGGGTTGGTGACGTTGTTGGGCTTTATGGCCGGGATTGGGAGCGTTCCGTTCTCAATCATGTCTTGAATTTCGTGCTTTAGTCTAAAGCACCTTTCAGTATCGTGTCCCTTCCCTTGATGAAAGGCACAGTAGGCATTCGGTTTGTACCATTTGCCTTGTTGTTCAGCAGGTGGATCCGGAGTTGGACCAATGGGCTTCAACTTTCCTTGGGCCATGAGCCTTTGGAGAGCGTAGGCGTAAGTGCACCTGATATCGGTGAATACCCTCGGAGCTTGGCGCGGAGGCCTTTTTTACTGTCCATCTAAGAGATTGACAGTTTCAACAAAGTGGGCCGCTGCTGGTGCTTTTGCTTTAGATGACGAGGCCCCTTGGTATCCTTTTGGCTTCTCAGCTTCAGCCATTCGGACATCATCCTCTACCTTTATCCCGATTCTTATCAATTCTTTGAAAGAACCAAAATTCTGGTATTTCAGAGCATTACGGTAAACAGGTCGTAAATTCTTCACGAACTTATCTACCATTTCAACTTCATCAGGCTTCTTAGCTAGTTTCACGCTTTCAGCGCGCCATCTTGCGAGGAATTCAGTAAAGCCCTCTTTTTCCTTCTGTGTCATTACTTCCAAAGTCCTTATGTTGGTTTGAATCTCAACATTGTCAGCATAGTGCTTACAGAACTCCACCGTAATATCTTCGAAAGTGGGGAAGTTCTTAAGGTCAAGATTATAGAACCACGCCTTCGGGTGTTCATCCAGAGATTGGGCAAAAATTTCAGAGAGCATGTCAGCAGGTACTCCCTTCAGTGCTAAGTACCCTTTATAGGCCTTAACATGGTGGACTGGATCTTCGGTGCCCTTGAACTTTGGGATGTCAGTGAGTACCATGTTCGTGGGCAACTTATCCTGAACTGGGGCATAGGCCCTAGCATTCTCATAGTGGATGTTCTTCCCCTGGGAGAGTTTCAGACGGTCTTCAATGAACTTGAACCGTTTCTCCAGATCAGTCAGAGGTGGGGTAGATAGAGGGGTATCTTCACCCAGCTTAGATTCGATTGCATCCATTCGGGTCATCATGAGGTTCACGGCCTCAATGAGCTTGTTGACAGCATCTTCCATTGCTTGACGTCGGGTTTTGGGCGGCCTTTCTACAAGAAAACCCCGAACCGAGTCAAAATTTAAAGTAAGAGCCCCCTGCACACTTAAGGACACGACACCAACTTGACTCAAGCAAAGACTCGACTTGAGACTGACTAACCAAAAGTTCGACTCACGGTTGGATTTAGACCTCGATTCATTTTAGACTCGACAAGACGACATGACTCAAGCTGTCATAGCTCGATTCTAAACTGGACTCGGTGTGACTAAACCCGTGATTGGACCAACATAGTCCTTAGGTTCGAGTGAAACGTCCTAAAGGGCCTAGCTTGGACGTTTCTGTGGACTATCCTAGACCAAATGGTCGACCAACATGACTCAAAGCCCAAGAGGTGAGCTTGGGTGACCCAACAGGGTCGTGTTCTAGACTCTTGGAACGAAAAAATGCCTGGCCTAACACGGCCATGACCCGGACACGACTCGACACATTTCATGCTTGGTTGAGGTTCAAGAAACATTTTGGATTGAATTTGGAAAAAACGAATAATTGATTTGAAAATGAGATTTGAAATGGGCAGCATGCCGGCTATAAAAGCTCATTTTGGCCGAAAATTCTAGTCCTATTTGGGCAGCATTCCGCGTTTTGAAAATCATGCTATTTTGAAAGTAAGTTGTTCAAAAGTCCGGTTTTGAAATTGACATGGAAATTTTGAAAAGACTCGGGAAAAAACACCTCGCACATTGTCATTCTCATGTTATAAGGATGTATGCTCCTAGACATCTCTAAGTCTCGGCAAGTCTTCTACAAGAAGGTCTCTGCCCTCCATCCTTTTGCGGTCTTATAGAGCAAGGGCCTTTAGGTAGAGTACCTAGAAGAGCATCCCCACCATCAAGAACCACGCGAGGCGGAGCGGAAGCAAGCAATGTGCGAGTTCCTGGCATAGTGGGACGTCGCCCCCCACGCATCACAAAGAAACGCTGGGACGGCCCGGGAAAGTCCTTAAGGGTTTATGCATGAATCGTAGCACTATGAGTAATGTTTTACTTTCCAATACTTTCTTTTCAAGTTTCACCTCGGAGGAAAAGACCCTAGAAACAAAGTGTAACTAGTCCTCTTTTCCCCAGCGGAGTCGCCAAAATGTGGACAACGCCCGCGGGATCCACACTAGGCATAATCGACTCGAGGTTCTTTCGAATCGAATTAAGACAAATTAGAGTCGCCACCAAGTTTTTTGGGAACTTGGAACCGTTTAAGTCAACTTTACACCTTTCATCGAAAAGCATAAAGCCAATCGACTACGAGTGATTAAAGATAAAGACTTGTACCCTATATCACTCGATTTGAATGACTCTCGTAATCCAATGGTATTTAAACGGATCCACAAACCATAGATCTTGAGTAAGGGGTGAGGGTACGTGTTAGGAAGCCCGTAAGGACACCTAACCCCGCCCGTCAATAACGGCCTCTACTAAGTCAAGTGTCGGATTTCAAACAAGGTCATAGCTACTACGATATATGATATGCAAACACCGTTTTAAAACCCTAACATGTGACAACAATTTCTATGTCGTTTTAGATGCAACTAAACTGACTTTGTCAAAGTTGTAATTTAGCATGTGGATTGATTGATCTAACAACATACAAACAAAACAAACAAGGCTTGATGGGAATGGGGGAGCAGTTGGGATCTACCCTATTACAACCCAAGCATTTCATGCCGACACAACGAGAAATTAAAGATACAACTCGATCTAAATACAATGGTTATATACAAAACCGTACACGACGCATTACACGGCCATTCGGCCTAGGAAAACGTGCACAAAGGGGTGGCCCATGGCTTACATGACTCACGGCCTTGGGTCACTCCTCGTAATGTGTGCTTTCACTTAATCTCATCGAATTAGACATAAGGCCACGCACCAAAGCATGCATTAGCATAAATCGGGCCATGTTGCTTTAAACAACATGCGATTTACTACGCTCTTACATGCATTGGGACACAACCATCTAACCAAACAAGACTAAGGCTTTTTAAAAGAGGTTTTGACTCGATAAGAGAAAACTAACTTGAAAATTACAAACAAACTACCAAACACGACTCGATAAATAAAGTAGTTACAAGATACGAAGTAACGAGATAAAGATGAGAAAATAACGAGAAAAGGGACTACAAGGACACGGCCAAACACGGCCTACACGATCTAGCATACCCTAATCCTTAGGCTAGATTCATTAGTTAGATCAATTGATTGCGAAACAAGTTCGAAAGCGGGCTAGAAAACAAGTTAGAAACGACGTTGATCGATTTGAAAAGATACCTTGCAAACGCGTATTCTACACGGCCTAAAGGGGTCAAATTAGGTCAAGTTCGCTAATTAAATTAACTCATCGAGTGTTAATAAGAAGGTGCTAATCACGCACTCTTATACTAGCGAGAAATTAGGTGAAAGAGAGAGATGCATTCAATTAAGTTACAGAATTGTTAATCGGTTTTAAAAGCTATGTCGATGTACCCTAAAGTGTCTAATTAGGTTATTAAATTGATCTAATGTCATCTAAATGAGTTATATGTTAACAATCAGAGGTCAAACTAACATGTGAATGGTCCTAAGGTGGGTCGAATCACACGAAACAAAGGAGGGGTCAAAAGCGAAGAACGAAGTCAGAAATCGTTTTATTAATGCCCTACCTTGAACACGAGGATATGTAAATGAGACGGGGGTGTACGACCGACTGATGTAGCGGTTTGTTTACCATCTCAAGTCAACGCGGGTGTTCATGGTGGTACTTTAACTCATACTCGGACTAAACTAGTTTCATAGTTAATGATAACAATCGATAAACAAAAACGATAAACAAACAAAAACGAACTATAAGAAAACAAACATAAAAAACGAAATAAAAGGGAGAAAGAGGAGGATTTGATGCACCCTCAACCTACATGTATCGTTGACACCGTCTTGGGTCGTAATCGATGGTAGATTTTATCTCGAGAGGCCGTCGTCGACGAAGAAACAAAGCAAACAACACGTTTTTTGCAAATCTGGACAGCAACTTTCAAACAGCGATTTCTCTCTCGTTTCACGGTGAAAATTCGATTTAAAAGATGTTTTGAAAACTAGAAAGAGAGGAGAACAGAGATCTTAAAACAATCCCTACTCGTTTTGAGTTATTGGGCACGAAAAACGAGCACAAACAGAACTGGACAGACAGGAAAAAGCCGCGAAAACAGAGTGTATAATACTCTGTTTTTCGAGGGAATTCGTGTACTCTCAAGGGCAATTTGGCTCGTAAATCTTTGTCTAATGTGTAGATGGATGTTGTATGCTTAATTTGGAACAAGAAACTCGAATTTTGATGGAGGTTTGAAGGGAGAACGAATGGTTTCAAAGAGGACACACAAACTGATTCTCAGTTTGTAAGTCGGTTTTGTCGAGGGTTTTTGGGAGGCAATTAAGGTTTGTTTCTGGAGTTTAAAGCTTGTGAATGACGGTAGTAGGTATGGAGAACTTAGAGGAATGAATGTATGGTGAAGGAGGGGTATTTATAAGGAGTTTCGAAGGGTAGAAGTAGGGCAACAAGCAGTCGGGCCTGTTTCGCATAGCTGCTGTCCATCAACTATTCGTGGGGTTTTTAGGGTTTGTATGGGGGGTTTGCTTGGTGGTTAAGCTAAGATAATATGGGTAGGATACTAGGGTATGGGTTAGGGTTAATGGGCACGGGTTTAAGTGGTGTTTGGATCGGGTTTTGGGCTCGAGATTGAGCACGCAAAACAGGGGGGGCTGTTTGTTATGCGGGCTGTTTGGGGAGTATTTGGGACGGGAATTGGATGGGTTTTGTGGTGTTCTAGGTGCTGGGTTATTGTGGTTAATGTGGAGTACGGGTTGGTGGTGATGGGTTGCGGGTTTGGACCAAGTTTGAGTCGGTTTAGAAGGGCTTTCGACGGGCTATGCAAACACGGGTAGAGGAAAGAAATTGGGCTGTGCTGGGGGGATATTTGGGACGAGATTTGGGTGTGGATATGGGGGTTCGAACCGGGGTTGGATGGGTAGAGGCCTAGGTTGGTTAGTGTACTCGAGATTCGTGCCAACTCGTAAAGAAAACGGGCTCAAAAACCGAGCTATAATCGAGCTCCAAAACGCGTGGTTGAAACGAGTTATAAATTTTCAAATTCGATTTTTCAAATCAAATAACACATTAAAATAAGTGATTTTTCAAATCAAATACACTCATAAAATGATTTTTTAAATCAATTATTTATTTTATTTTCAATAAAATAAACTTGAGAAAATAAATTCAAAATAAAGCAATAATGAATTCACCTTAAAAAAAAACTTTAATTTAAATATCATTTAAATTAATAAAATACTTCGTCGACAACGCTCATTCTACATCGTAAAACGAACCCAAATAATGACAGTGACAACTAATAAATACATGTGTCCTATCATCATCGGGTGTTTGTCGGGTTCTCTATAAATTCCAATATCGACGGATACGGGTATCTACATACCGCGTCCACTTTGCTTTCTTGGTTTTATGCGTGGTATTTGTTGTCTTTTCAGGTACTTTTTGGTAGCACTGCTGGCTACTGAAACCAACTAACTCACGCTGGTTTCGGGAGGTTTCCTTTTGCTGCGCTTAAAGTCTTGTGAGTTTCCATGTCTTTACTTCATGTCGTTTTTACTTATTCTCTCGCAAATTCCCGTTTCTCTTTTCTTTCATTACATGATTTTGCACAATGGGGAAATTGTGCGATTTGGTTTGGGGAAGGGTTTTGCGTCGCATTTCATTTGCTTGCATTCACGTTTACATTTTGTCTTGCATTGTTCTTTATTTCTTTATATATATAAAATTCAAAAACAAAAATTGAAAAATTTCAACAAAATTCAAAAAAATGCACGTTTATTTCAGCATATAGGTCGAGTCGGAATGGTAGTATTTCAATGATGACATTACATTCGCAGCTGTTTATGCATAAGCCTTGCTAATTGACATGTTATTAGTAGAATCATATATGCATAGTCCATGAGCTTTCGTTACATTCTTGCTGGACTTGAGACTTGACTTAGATTTTTGGCAAACTACTTATATTTTCTGAGATTTAGAGCCTGTAACTGGTGACATCCATGACCAGTTTATCTAGGATGTGAGTAGTTACTCCTTATGAGACATGTTACATGAATATGCATAAATATGAATTTGATCTGCTTAATACCTGTATGCATTCGGTTTGTGGTTAGTTGACATATGCGGTAGAGGTCTTCCTTTATTCATTTTGCCCATAAGCTCCACACTGTCAGAAATAGCCTTTCTGTCCCGTTACTACATCCTACATTTAGCCTGCCCGTGTCAAGCTAGTAGCCTAGTTTTGGGATTGTTACTATGTTTTTGGTGGCATTTGCTCATTTTGAGATGTTGTTGGGAGGATGAGGAAAGGAAGGGAAAAGAAGAAAGAAAAAAATTGTAGAGAAAAGAAAAGAAAAAAAGAGATTCGAAAAAGAAAGAAAAAGAGAGTGCTGTACTGTTTAATGCAGTCGATCGACTGCTCTACTTGGTCGATCGACCGATGCCCGAGAAGAAAAGAAATCAATTCGCATGATTCAAGTCTTTATTTTATGGCAATTTTTGCTCCCATGTTGCATTTATATCTTATGGGGAGTTGATTGATTAATTATTATGGAGATTGTGAGATTTGTGCTTCTAATTAGCACCGGGTTTTATTGTTGAAGTTTGAGCAAGAAGTGGATATTGTCATATGGTTTTTTTTATGGTACTAGCTTGATCACCTGTACCCCCACATTCCCATAAATGTTTTGCCTTTCCTGCCCATTACCTCACATATCCATATATACCTCGGCATGTGTCATGGTCATCTATTTGGTTGGAATGCATATGTACGGTTGTAGAGGTCATTTTCATATTAAATTGCAGGCATGTTCTTAGAGGTCGTAGTTAGGTGAGTGTCACAAACAAAATGAATTCTTTCTATCTTTTACATATACTCACCTGTAGTTATTGAGTGATTTGAGCGACCCGTGAGAGTCCGAATTGATAAGTCTCTATAGTTGACGGTTCAGCAGTTTTTAACGGCTTCATAACTCGTTTGCATGATTCATATGCTAATTGATTGTTAGTTAATGCATTAAACTGGTTTAGGTTTTACAGTTTGCATTTCGCTCTGAGATTGAACTCGTTCAATTAGGTTTTTTAGGATCGAGTCTAGTTCTTGCTTGGGGACAAGCAAGGGTTTGGTTTGGGGAAGTTTGATGCGTGTCATTTATATGATGTTTTACACCCTATTTTACATGCATTTCAGAGCTCATTTATGTAGTTTAAAGCTACTGTTTGCCCCATTTCGTCTACTTTCGCATTTTTATGTAATATTGCAGATTTATGCGGAAATGAGTAGATTTTGAGCTAAATCCGTCCCCAAGTACCTTGCACTGCATTTGACGTAAAGTTTTTACTCAAGGAAGGAGCTTGGTGCGCATTTCGAGGCCCGAAAGACAAATTCACGGGAAGTTAGAAGTCAAGTATCAGCTACTTCAGTCGATCGACCGCTACCTATGGTCGATCGACCAACCCGCGAGTTCTAGTAGCTACTGTTTGGTGAAGAGAAGTCGATCGACTGCCTTGTGTGGTCGATCGACCAAGCCGCTATCTCATACGTAAATTAAAAGATCGAGAATTAAGAAGCCCATTGTATTAGGTTTTAGGAAATAAGAACTACGTTGTATTCCTATATAACGTAGCTTTAGTTTCAGCATAAGGAGTTCCCTTTTGTCGAGTTTTATTCAGTTTTAGTTTAGCATTGATAATTAGGGTTCTAAAGATTATTTCGTGTTCAAGACAATTACTTTCGCTTTCGGTTCTGGATCTCTCTCTGCAATTCCTCTTCGGTATTCTTCTGTTCAGTTTCATTGTTTATTTCATTCGCAGTATAGGAATTGTTAGAATAGTCTCCCGAAAGCCAATTATCATTTATTGTTATTTGTTACTTAATTAATTTAAGCATGAATTCAGTAGTCTATTTCGTTAATATTGTTGTTGTTTTTATCAATATCATGAGTAGCTAAATTATTCGTGCTAGGATGTAGGGAATCTGTAGATTAGGCGCCAGTAGAATAATGACCTGAATCGCATGCCGGTCGATCGACTGGGTTCCCTGGTCGATCGACTGGCCACGTGAGGTTTTGCTTCGTTTTAATTGATTTAAATTCTATTTTTGACGAATCGAGTGCACGCGACTAGTTGAATGCTTAGTATATGACCGACCCATTAGATCGAAAGATAGGGAAAGTTGTTAGACTACTAATTAAAATGACTAAACTATGCCAAGATCGAAAGATAGGTAAAGTTTAGATTATTAGTCACTTTTCGGGACGAGAGTCAGTACTAGTGATATTAGGGACCCGTAGCGAGATCGAAAGATGCTACTTGTTGAGAGTGGACCGAGAGGACCTCTTATTTTCCCGCCTCATGTGTTTATTTCAAACCTACTTAGTATGCTGCTGCCGAACTATAGTGAACCGACCATCCTTGCACCCTTTTAATAATTGTTTTATCCGTTTATTTAGTTTATTGTCTTTTATTGTTTTAGCTATAGACCAAATCAACTCAACCCCCACATTCGTTACCTTAGACTGAAATCAGACAACTAATAATTACATCTGCCTCTCTGTGGTTCGACCCTGTTACCACTAGCTTCTGTTAGTTTTAATAGGTTTATAAATATTATTTTTGGTACTCACAACGACGGGTATCACCAACTACCCGCTGAAGTCCGTCATGAGTAAACCTGCGCTATCAGGCAGAATGTCAAAGTGGTCTGTACACCTTAGTGGGTATGATATCCAATATGACCCTAGAACAGCGATCAAATCACAAGCACTGGCAGACTTTGTCTCGGACTTTAGCCCAGCCATTCAAAATCTGGCAGACGAAGAAGTCTTAACCTTAAAAGGGGGCAGGGGGACCGAGTTCTGGCAGATGCACATCAACGGAGCCTCCAACCAGAGGGGGCAGGTATAGGGTCAATCCTACGGTCACCACAGAGAGATCTGATAGCACAGGCAGTAAGGTGTGAATTCAAGGCAACTAATAACGAAACAGAGTACGAGGCTTTGATATTAGGAATGCATCTGGCTCTGGACTTGGGGGTCAGCAACCTGCACATATCTAGCGATTCCTTGCTGATAGTCAACCATGTGAACGGTGAGTTCATAGCCAGAGACTCAAAAATGATCGCATATTTAGAGGTAGCAAAGGACTTAAAACAAAAATTCAAAACTTGCAAGCTCAAACAGATTCCCAGAGATTAGAATGTAGAAGCAGATGCCTTAGCAACTCTGGGGGCAACATTCAAGCCGACAGAACTATCCAGCATTCCCATTGCCCACATGCTGGAACCTTCTATCCAAAAGGAAGACGAAATAAACAGAGGATAATTAGAGGATCAGCAAGATGAATTGGGAATTCGGACAGCTACGGAAGCCGAGGGAAACTCACAGCCAACTGACCAGCTGTCCGATCAACCAGCTATACAGTCAGATGACTGGGATTGGCGGACGCCCTACCTAGACTGGCTGTGTCATAACAAGCTACCAGACGATAAGAAGGAAGTAAGAGGCTTCAAAATGAAAGCCTCCAGATTTATATTAATTGATGATATGCTCTTCAGGAAGTCAGTGGCAGGTCCCTAATTGCGATGCCTGGACAAGCAGGAAGCACAGACCGTGTTACATGCTCTCCACAGTGGTGAATGTGGAAACCATGCAGGGGGCAGGAGTATGTCAAACAAAGCTCTCAGACAAGGTTACTTCTGGCCCACAATGAGGGCAGATGCAGCAGAATATGCCCGTAAGTGTGACGCCTACCAGCGCTCAGCACCAATGATCCATCAGCCAGCAGAACCCTTACACCCCATCATTTCTCCCTGGCCATTCATGACATGGGGAATGGACATAGTAGGCCCTCTAGCTAGAGCCACAGGGAACATAATATGGATGCTGGCGATGACAGATTACTTCTCCAAATGGATAGAGGCAGAAGCATTCACAGAAGTGAAAGACAAACAGGTCATCTCTTTCATAAAACGCAATATCACCTGCAGATTTGGCATCCCATCAGAAATCATATGTGACAATGGCTCACCATTCATCTCCAACGGCGAGGGATCTGCGCGGATGGAACATCACCCTGAAAAAATCAGCACCCATGACTCCAAAGTCTAACGGGCAAGCTGAGTCTAGCAACAATATTATCATGGATAATCTGAGGAGGAGGTTACAGGAGTTAGGAGGAAAGTGGGCATATGAATTGCCACTGGTGTTATGGTCAGACAGAACGACGCCAAAGATAGCAACAGGCCAAACACCCTTCAGCCTGGTGTTTGGTGCGGAAGCAGTCATTCCCTCAGAAGTTCTGGTTCCCACCCACAGGTATGGATGTATGACAAGGGAGCTAAACAATACAGAGATGGTCAGGAGCCTGGACACAGTAGATGAGCTGTGAGCAAGCGCAAAGATACATCTAGCTGCCTACAAGCAGTCAGTAGCCAGGAGCTACAACAAAAATGTGAAAGTCAGGCTCCTGGAGGTAGGAGACCTGGTTCTCCGTGAAAGTGTTTCAGAACACTAAAAATCGAAAAGCAGGCAAATTCGCCTACAAATGGGAAGGACCATACCAGGTAGAAGGAGTTGTTGGCCATGGTGCATACAGACTGATGACTATGGACGGTCAAATCATACAACGCCCATGGAACATACTTCACCTGAAGAGATATTACTTTGAATAATAAGTAGATTTTAGCTTACAGAGTAATGTACTATGAAAAGCTAAATTATTTTAAAATAAAAAGAAAAAATCCGGTAGCAGGCATACTACCAATTTCATGTCCTTTTCTGATACCTCTGTTTCTTTCAATTTTCAAATAACTATTGGAGTGGTGTGGTCTGACAGCTTCCTGGGACGACAATTGCTCTGGTACCCCATGAGATGGCGTCTGCTACTTCACATTACCCTGATAGGCTTTTCTGCTTTCAGGCTTTCTAAGTGCGTCACTCTGGATCCTAATGTTTAGGGTACGTTGAAAGTGTATCTAGCAGGACTGTCAACTGCCAACGCAGGGTGACAAGGCACATGGCACTTCAACATGCCTAACCTACTTTCTCCACTAGGAGCACTCTCACCAGGCGGTGGTCGGTCCGCTTTGAGCTTAGATTTCGGTTACTTGTCATTAAGAGCACCTAGACCAAAACAATATTTATAAGTTCACAAACAACTCTACTATTAGTAAAGAGGCAAGTAAAGGTCGGATCCCAAGGGACGGGTATTAATGTAGGATTTTCGATTACAAGTAGTGGTGTCTAGGGGTGTCACAATTTGGGTTGAGATGAGAAGATTACTAAACTAAATAACAATAAAAGTAAACAAGCAGGATGACTAAAATGAGATGTAAACAATTGATTAAAAGCACTAGGGTGTCATGGGTTCATAGGGGATTCATGGGAATTGATCATACAAACATATTCTCAAATTATAAGTAAGCAATTATTGTTGGGTTAGGATCGAGTTGGTTTATATCTTACAATCCTAGGAAGGTTTGGGTCCCGGAGCCGAATCGATTAGATTGTACAACACCTACAAGTCGACTTAATCCTCCCTACTCAACTATATGCATGTTCTAATGAGACTCGAGTTGGTTTATGTCTTACAAGTCTCATTGAAAAGGTAAGTTATGGGTAAAAAATGCAAGGATTCATAGGCTCGCATTTCATCAAACATAACATGTGCATAAGTTAAGATCACAACAAGCAAGCAAATAAATTATGAAGACATATTAAATTAAGCATGAATCATCCCCCATGTTGGTTTCCCCTAATTACCCATTAACCCTAGTTAAGGAAACTACTCACTCATTATCAAGTTTAACATGTTAACAAGGTTGTCAATCATATTAACAAAGCAAAACATGATGAATAAATGAAGATGATTAACAATAATTAAAAAGGGATTAAGAGAATTATACCTAATGATGATTCCAAAATAATAATGTAAAGAATAATAGAAGTACTTGATGATTGATGGAAGGTTGTCAATCTCCCAATAAACCCAAATAATCTTCAATTACCCAAAATAAAAGATGAACAAAAGAGAAATTAAGGAAATGAGATTTGTATTAATATTTGATTAGAAGTTGATTACAACATTAAAGAGAGATTAGAATAATATAAACTACACTAAATATTGATAAGAAGAACATGATAATCTAATTAGACTAATGGGGTATTTATAGTGGGGATTAGGTGCACAAATTAGGGTTACTAAGGGCTTAAATGACGATTAAGTCCTTGAGGAATCGCTCCTCTCAAGAAAAGATGCGGGTCTCCTTTTAGCTAGTCTTCCAAAAATATGCGCATCTCAAATGAAGAAGGAAGAGGACGTGTCCCTCTGGAGTATAATCCGAGCGTCCAAGGGTCGGGACGGGCGGATTGATGAGGTGCTGGACGAGCGACTGGGTGGCTTGGACGAGCGTCCTGGGAAGCTGCTGGACGGGCATCCCGATGTTTTGGACGAGCGTCCTGGGACTCAGCTTCTTTTTCTTCTTTTCTTCTTCCAACAATCCTCCGAGATTTTGTCGGGGATGCAAGGATATTCTTCATCATTGCCCATCTACTACATTATGTACAAAGGCCTTCTAGTCTTGTCTTGTCTTTGATGCTTGGTCATTAGATTCGATCAATTAAGCTCTATTTTGCCATGAAAATGCAAGGTTTGCACTCCTCTCCTACCAAGGAAACAAAACCTCAAAGAATATGCAAAACAAAGGACTAAAGATAGTAAATGACCCAAATATGCACTAAAAAGCATAGGAACGAGGCTAATTCGGGGACTAAATATGCTCAAATATTGATCACATCAAATATCCCCAAACCGAACCTTTGCTCGTCCCGAGTAAAGAGGTGACAAAACTAGGACCCTTATTTAAACTATCCTACTAATATAGCCGATATGATACAATTAGCGGGTCTCACTCCGCCCCTTCAACTCACAACAAGACAACCATGAAGTAGGATGCCTTCTTGCAAGGCAAGGTGGGTCTTGCCAAAATGGCGACACATCCAATCATTAAAGCACACAAAGCAAGTAATGGATGCATCTACAAAAGAATAGCCACTTTCCTCATCTAAGTGGCGGAAATTATCTAAAGGGGAAGCAATTCAAGGGTACACACTCCTTCATAGATAGGGTTTCTTCAAACTACTAAGCCTAGAAGGATACCAATAAATCACCTCCAAGTTGTGTCAAGCTAGGGTACCTTTGTCCTCAATTGTTAAATGCTTTTGTCAAGAATAGACTCCCTATGGTGTTAGAAACACTGGAGGATCGCGGAATTCCCCTTCTTGCTTAGACAAGAAGAAGGGTCGTCCCCTCTCTACCATGCACAAAAAATGGATACGATGGATAAAGGGATCAATAGGATTTGAGTTTCATTTGGGAGTTTGCTTTTTGTTGTTGTTTTTCCCCCCAATTTCTTGTGGCATTTGACATTTGATAACACTTTCTTTTTGCCATTTCTTTTGATTTTGGCATTTCAATACTTGACAACTTTTCAAGTTTTGCATTTTTCTTTTGAACATTTTCAAAGTCACCCCAATTAGTAACGAGGGTGCCTTATATTTGAAGCATAGGAGTTTTCATTTTTGTTACTCCTCTTTTCTTTTGATGCAATTGCAAACTTTTTCTTTTCTTTTCATTTCTTGAACTCAAATTTGAACAATTTTTGTGCTCATTCCCTTTGATGACAAAATGTATGGTAGAACATGGATGAATGATGGTTGCATGGTTTCAAAGGTCACCTTGGAATAAACGGTAGCCAAGGAGTTATCACACCACAAGGTACTCTTGACTAGGCCTTAATCCATGGGTCAAAGGATACTAGCATGACACATCCTAGGGTGTTTACAAGTATTCTAACAAGTAAAGTCTTAAGAAGAAAAAGCATCTACTAGGGTCTATATACACTTGTCAAGCTTCCCAAATAGACGGTTTCACAAATTTTTTCCTAAATGCAACTATATGCCATGATGCAAATAACATTTATACATCCTAATGCATATGCTTCTACCAACTAATATGCCAAATAATCTAAATGCAAGTCCTAAATTCACATTGTTTATACCGCATCAATCAAAATAAAGCCACATAGTCATTAACATAAAGAGGAAAAAGGAGATTGGAAAGATCATACCATGTGGTCTTCAATATCCTCATGTCTCGGATGTGGCGTAGTCAATCAATGTGATCAAGGATGAACAAACACAATATATACAAATCTATACTAAAAGAGGAATGAACATGTTTTTGGTTTTTTGAATTTTTCAATTTTTTTGGATGTTTCGAAATTTTTGATTTTTTTGGATTTTGGATAAAAGTCAAGTTAGAATTTCCCATCCCCACACTAGTATGGGCATTGTCCTCAATGGCCAATACGATAGGAAAATATGTAATGAATATGCATGATTCCTAAACTAATTGCAAACTATACTAAGCTACACTACATGATGCATGTGTTTTTGTTATGGCGGAGAGCATAATTTAAATTAGCTCCCAATGCATATGCATGAACTTCCCCAAACCAAAATAGACATTATTTCTAATGTCTTGAATTTCGGGGGAGTTTATGCACATGGAATGCAATGCATGAAACTAAAGATTGTCCTTTTGGATTTTACAAGTTGGGAACAAAGATAAAGAACACCTTAATGAGGCCAAGGTGTTAGTCCTCCAATGTTGCAAGGACTCCACAAAATAAATGATCAAGATAAAATAAAAACAAGATAAGTAGATAAACCATAAGGGAGGTGTAAGAATGTAGGAGTGATGTGAGTCCGTTTCGTGTTCACAAATTAAGATGTGGTCGTTGGGTCACGGTCGAATCAAAACACAATTTATAACTTCACAAACAACTCTACAATTAGTAAAGAGGCAAGTAAAGGTCGGATCCCAAGGGACGGGAGTTGAAATGAGATTTCTATTGAAACTAGTGATGTCTTAGGGGTGTCACAAATTGGGTTGATGTAGAAGGTCACTAAACTAAAATTGCAATGAAAATAAACTAGCAAGATGAATTAAAAAGGGGTGTAAACAATTGATTAAAAGCACTAGGGTGTCATGGGATCATAGGGGAATCATGGGACATGATCATACAAACATGTTCTCAAATTATAAGCAAGCAATTATTGTTGTGATGGATTGAGTTGGGTTATATCTTACAATCCTAGGAAAGTTTGGGTTCCGGAGCCGAATCGATTAGATTGTACAACACCTACAAGTCGACTTAATCTTCCCTACTCAACAACATGCATGGTCTAATGAGACTCGAGTGGGGTTATGTCTTACAAGTCTCATTGAAAAGATAGAAGATGATAGTAAATGCAAGGATTCATAGGCTTAGCATTTCATCAAATATAACATGTGCATGAGTTGAGATCAAAACAAGCAAGCAAATAAAACATGAAAGCATATTAATTTAAGCATGAATCATTCCCCATGTTGGTTTCCCCTAATCACCCATTTAACCCTAGCTAAGAGACTACTCACTCATTATCATGTTGATCATGCTAGCAAGGTTGTCAATCATACCAACAATATGAAACATGATGAATAAATTGAAGTAATTAACAATAATTAAAAAGGGATTAAGAGATTATACCTACTAATGATTCCAATAATAAAGCAAAGATAAAAGAAGTACTTGAATGCTTGATTGAGAGGTTGTCAATCTCCCAACAATAACCCAAATAATCTTCAATTACCCAAAATAAAGGATGAACAAAAGAGAGATTAAGGAAATAAAACTTGTATTAGAATTTGATTAATTGTTGATTACAAAACTAAAGAGAGATTTGATTGATATTAACTACTCTAATTATTGATAAGAAGAACATGCTCCTCTAATTAGACTAATGGGGTATTTATAGTGGAAATTAGGGAGGATGCATTAGGGTTAACTAAGGGCTAAACTAGTAATTACACTTTTTAGATTGAGCAAGGAGGAGCCGGTATTTTTCGAGAGAAGGGCTTCTTTCTTTGTAGCTTGGAGAAGAGGAAATCGTCTTTGTCTTTGGAATCCGGGCGGAATAAGGTCGGGACGGGCGGAATCTGGCGTTGGAATCCGAGCGGATTCAAGGGAATCCGGTCGGATTGTGGAGGTGGAATCCGAGCGGATTAGAGCAAAGCCGCACGGATTGTGCAGCTGCGGGATGGACGGATTGGTGACAATCCGCTCGGATTGTCACTCAGCAACATATCTTCTTCTTTTCTTCCCTTTTCTTCATAAATTCCTTGGGGATTTCCTTGGGGACTCAAGGATCCTTTCTCAACATTGCTCTTCTACTATAATATGTACAAAGGCCTTCTAATCTTGTCTCTCCTTGATGCTTGGTCATTGAATTCGATCAATTTAGTCTCGTTTTGCCATGAAAATGCAAGATTCTTACTCCTTTCCTACCAAGGGATCAAAATCTCAAAGAATATGCAAAACAAAGAACTAAAGATAAGAAATGACCCAAATATGCACTAAAAAGCATGGGAACAAGGCTAATTCGGGGGCTAAATATGCGCTAATTATGGTCACATCAAATATCCCCAAACCGAACCTTTGCTCATCCCGAGTAAAGAGGTGACAAAGACTAGGACCAATACTAACCTATCCTAATAATAAAGCCGATATGAGACAATTAGCGGGTCTCACTCCGCCCCTTCAACTCACAACAAGACAACCATGAGGTAGGATGCCTTCTTGCAAGGCAAGGTGGGTCTTGCCAAAATGGCGACACATCCAAACATTAAGCACACAAAATCACATAATGGATGCATCTAGAAAAAGAATAGCCACTTCCTCATCAAGTGGCGGAGGCACTAAAGAGGAACAAATTTAAGAGCATGTAATCCTTCACAAATACTAGTTCAACAAATTACTAAGTCTAAGAGGATGGCACTAAATCACCTCCAAATGGTGTTAAACTAGACTACTTTCGTCCTCAATTTCCAAATGCTTTCTTCAAGAGCGATCGGATGGTGGTGGAATGATGATCCCTATGATGCTAGTAGCATATGACATGACAAGTCTCGAATTCTCTACAAAAGTAAAGGTCATGGATCGTCCCAAACTCGACCAAGTGGCTTGACAAAAAGGCTTTTTGGGAATGAAATGCTCAAATCTTTATTCACAACGGGTGGATATGACTAGTATGCAAAATTGTCCTCATTTCACTTTCACATTTCAAAAATTTAAGATGGGGTTTGTCCCTTCCGGGCTAGTGTCCTTTGCTTTCGCCAATCGCTTATTAGGCAACCGGTTAACCTCTAGACAATAGCTTTTCGGGGTGATAGTCACTCTGTCTCTGGGCGGCCGAATTCACAACCGTATGGGGGCCCAATTCAATGGATCCCGCACCAAAGCACATCGAAGTGGTACGCCTCCATCAAAACAACTTAAATTTATCAACTTTCAACAATTCATAACATTTGAGGTTTCCTTGGCATTACATTACTTCCACATGACAAAACTCTTTGAAATGAGCACTTCAAGCTTATTGATAGAAAATATTTTTGGGTTGCCTTACCACAAGGTCAAACAAGGTCACCTAGACAAGTTAACCAAGTCCACATCGCATCACGGGGTTGGATAGGTGACTCACATGCAAACCCTTGACTAGGCCTTGGGTCATGAGTCAAAAGACACTAGTATGACACTATCTAGGGTGTTTTACAACCATTCTAGTAGGCAAAGTCTTAAGTTGAACAAGTATTTGTAATGGCTTAGTTGCTCTTGTCAAAGTTCCTAAATAGGCATTTTTCAAAACATTTCTAACATGCAACTACATGCCATGATGCAACTAATATAAACATCCTAATGCGAGTGATTCTATTAACTAATATGACATATAAACTAAATGCAAGTCCTAAGTTCACATTGTTATACCGCATCAATCAAAATAAAGCCACATAGTCATTAACATAAAGAGGAAAAAGGAGATTGGAAAGATCATACCATGCGGTCTTCATGATCCTCATGTCTCGGATGTGGCGTAGTCAATCAGTGTGAACAAGGATAGAACAAACACAATATATACAAGACAATATATACAAGACTACAAAAGGAAATAAACAAGTTTTTGGGTTTTCAATTTTCAGATTTTTATGATTTTTGAAATTTTTCAATTTTTTTGGATTTTTGAATAAGAGTTAAATGTTAGAATTCCCATCCCCACACTAATATGGGCATTGTCCTCAATGGCCAAAATGATGGAAGTTATGCAAAGATGATGCATGATTTCTACACTAAATGCAATCTATACTAGGCTACACTACATGATGCATGGTTTTTGTTATGACGGAGAGGATAATTTAGATTACCTCCCGTTGTGTATGCATTAACTTCCCCAAACCGAGTGAGACACTATTGCTAATGTCCAAGGATGGGTGTAGTTCATGCACACACTATGCAATGCATGAAACTAATTTGTCAATTTGGATTTTGAAAATGGGAACAATAAAATGAGAACACCTCAATGGTACCGAGGTGTGAGTCCTCTATGGTGCTAGGACTACTCCAACAATGATCAAAATTAATGAAAATACAAGGTAACAAGACACAAACTTCTTTTCATGAAACATTGAAAAATAAAGAGGAGGGATAAGAAAACTTCACTTGAACTTAGGTGGGTGCCTCTTGCCCGCTCCACCTAGTGATGAAGTAGTCTTCTAGACATCAGCATCATCTCCCTCTATATCGATATCCCAAATATCCTTTGAAGCATCACTCAAACTTGGGTCCATGAATTCGTCTTCCTCACTCTCAAGCTTCACCGTGTCACCTCCACAAGAATTGCCACTCTCCTCCTCTCGGCGACCGTTCGCCCCTTCATTAGCCTTCTCCGAGTTGGGGAAGAGCAAATCCATTTGAGCCCATGAGGGGAAAGCTCCTTCCTCACTAATCCGTCCTTTTCGAACCATCTCATGGTATTGGGGGTAAAGAGCATAGTAAGTGTCCACGGAGGTCTCGTATTGACGGTAGTGTAGATCTTGTAAGATTCCCGTGACAAAGTCGTCACGGGGGAGGATGAAGGGATTTGGATGGTTATATGGTTGGTAGGGAAAGGGGTAGGGAGGCACTTTTATCTTCTCATTTTGGGTTTGTTGTTCTTGTTGTTGTGGTGGTGGGTTTTGGGGTGGTGGCGCTTGCTTTGTTTGACTTGGGATGAGGTAGGAGGGCATTGGGGACAAGTTTCCTCTTCTTGGGGAGATCCGTGGTAGATCGGTCATTGGGAGATAGATCGGATCGCTTCCTTTTGTCAACCACTTTATCCGCTTATCGACCCTCTCAAGGGTTATCCAATGGTGTTGGACGAGAAGGAGATCTTCATTAATTCTCGTGCCCCCCGTAAGTGGAGTGTACTCATTGTTCTCATTGAACCTTGGGTTGAAGTGCTTTGCAAGTCTAGTTATGAGTCCTCTATTTACTATGTGCTTCATTCCATCATCGTCCCCATTTCTAAACTTTGCCCATTTCTCTAGCAAAACTAGAGGTGCATTAAAGTGATACCCATCTCTCCCTTGAATGTTGAGGTATGATTCCATAAACACAAGGTCTAATTGGTTCACGATGGCCGGATCTCGGCGGGCAAAGAGAGTACCCGAAAGAAATCGATATGTAAGCCTCAAGATCGGGTTTTGGATATGAAAAGCAAGACATTCCTTAGTAAGAATGAAATCCCGGCCCGTCATGGCCCTCTACAAAGGTGCAACACTATACTTTTTGGGTTTCGATGTTCGGGTAGGCGAAACATCAAGTCCAAACACATTTGCGAATTTTACAAGTGTCATCATCCTAGAAACATTCTCCAACCTAAACTCTATGCATATCACTTTGTTCAAGGTTGTAATCTTCAAAAAGCTCAAGAATTCAAGCACAAGGGAACGATAGGTTGGTTCATACATGCGAAAAAGGGTTGAAAGGCCAAAAACCTCAAAGAGAGCTTCCACTTGGTGAAAAATCCCATGTTTTCTCAAGGTAGCATGACATAAAAATTTAGTGGGAAGAATATTCTTACTTAGAAGCCGGTGAAAGACTAATCTCTGCACATCATTGAGGAATTCCACATTTGAGAAATCATCAAGCCTTGTGAGATCTACAATCTCTTCATGTTCCCTTCTAATGGTGTTGAGATGGGAGGTAGAAGAACTTCCCATCATGAGACGCTTCAGAGACGGGCGTCCCGGGCATGAGATGCTCGGATTCTTTTAAGATGGGACGGGCGTCTTCTTATGAAGACGGACGGATTCTTCTACAGAGATTTTCTTTGAAATGCACAGGTAGAAAGACGAGCGTCTTTCTTCAAATCCGGCCGGATTCTATAAGACGGGCGTTTTTCCTCGTTGGACGCTCGGATTCTACCTCAGTCCAAAAATCTTCAAATTTTCAGCGTAGCTGGACGGACGGTTTCTCCTCTAAACGCCCGGATTCCAGCAAGACGGCCGGATTCCAGGGAATCCGCACGGATTCAGGCTGCGAGTTTTGACTTCTTCTCCTCTCTTAGATGCGTCCCCACACTTGAGAATTTGTCCCTTCCTTCATTCAAAATTCATTAGTAACCCTCCCTTACTTACGCTCATGAAAAGAGTTCATGCTTTTATTAAAACAAATGCAATAAATACAAGTTAGAGGGTTAGTATATTTACAAGTGGTGGTTTAGGGAGGACTCCACCAAACTCTCCCTTAGATGGTCCTATCAAGGGGGAGGAGGCCCGAGGTAGGTAACCTCGACCTCTCCAACAAACGCTCCTTCATAGTATGGCTTCAACCTTTGACCATTTACCTTGAACTTGCTTCCATCTTCCGCCTTGAGTTCGAAATCTCCATATTTTCCAACTTCGGTTATCACATAGGGACCCATCCATCTAGAGTTCAATTTTCCCGGAAAGAGTCGGTAGCGGGAATTGAATAGAAGGACTTTGTCTCCCTTGTGCAAGGCCTTTTGTCTAATTCTTTTATCATGAAGCAATTTTGTTCTTTCTTTGTAAATCTTTGCATTCTCATAGGATTGTAGTCGGAATTCCTCCAACTCTTGGATTTGAATCATCCTCCTTTGACCGCTCAATTTGAGATCAAGATTAAGTGCTCGGATTGCCCAATAAGCTTTGTACTCCAATTCGATTGGCAAATGACATGCTTTTCCATAGACAAGCTTGTAGGGGGAGGCTCCTATGGGAGTCTTATAGGCCGTCCTATAAGCCCAAAGAGCATCATCAAGCTTTGTGCTCCAATCTTTCCGAGTCTTGTTCACAACTTTTTCAAGGATTTGCTTGATTTCTCTATTTGAAATTTCCACTTGACCGCTTGTTTGAGGATGATATCCTAAGCCGGTTCGATGTTGAACACCATATTTGGTCAAAAGGGACGCAAGCTTCTTCTCATGGAAATGTGTTCCCCCATCACTAATGATCGCTCTAGGAACTCCAAATCTTGGGAAAATTATCTTCTTGAAAAGCTTGGTGACCGTTTTTGCATCATCATTTGGAGTGGCAATTGCCTCCACCCACTTTGAAACATAATCTACGGCCACAAGGATGTACTTATTCCCATTGGATGTCACAAAGGGCCCTTGGTAGTCGATTCCCCAAACATCGAACATCTCTACCTCTAGGATGCCCCTTTGTGGCATTTCGTTCCTCCAAGATATATTCCCCGTTCTTTGACAAGCATCGCAATGAATGATGAATTCTCTTGTATCTTGAAACATTGTAGGCCAATAGAAGCCCGATTGGAGAAGTTTTGCAACGGTTCTCCTTGCTCCATGGTGCCCACCGTAGGGTGATGAATGACATCCTTCCAAGATTCCTTGGATTTCCCATTAAGGGATGCATCTCCGGTAGAGCCCATCACTACACTCCTTGTAGAGGTTTGGGTCATCCCAAAAGTACCTCTTCACTTCGAATAGGAATCTCTTCCATTGGTTGTGGTTCAAATTTGGAGGGAGCACTTTTCCAACAATATAGTTAGCATAATCGGCAAACAATGGGGTGATGTGCCTTTAAAGTTGTGTTTGAATAGCCATCAAAATATCGTCCGGAAATGAGTCATTGATCGGGGTTTCTCCATTTTCATCATGAAACCGGATCCTTGACAAGTGATCCGCCACTACATTCTCGGCTCCTTTCTTGTCTCTTATTTCCAAGTCAAATTCTTGAAGAAGCAAAATCCATCTCAACAATCTTGGTTTTGCCTCCTTCTTTATCAAGAGATGTCGGAGAGCACGGTGATCCGAAAATACAATCACCTTGGATCCAAGCAAGTAGGAACGGAATTTATCCAAAGCATAAACAATGGCAAGAAGCTCCTTTTCGGTTGTATCATAATTCACTTGAGAGGGGTCGAGGGTCTTGCTTATGTAATAGATGGCGTGAAGAGCTCTCCCTACCCGTTGGCCAAGAACCGCTCCAACGGCGTAGTTGCTAGCGTCACACATAATCTCGAAAGGTAACTCCCAATTCGGGGGTTGAATGATATGTGCCGAGATTAATGCTTCTTTGATTCTATTAAAAGCTTCAACACACTCGTCAGTAAATTGGAATTGGGCATCTTTAAGCAAAAGTTGAGTGAGGGGTTTTGCTATTTTTGAAAAATCTTTTATGAAACGACGATAAAAACCCGCGTGACCGAGAAAACTTCTCACCCCTCTAACATTCACGGGAGGTGGGAGTTTCTCTATCACCTCAACTTTAGCTTTATCGACCTCGATGCCCTTTTCCGAAATCAAATGACCCAAAACAATTCCTTCATTGACCATGAAGTGACACTTTTCCCAATTTAAAACAAGACTAACATCTTCACACTTTTGCAACACAAGAGAAAGATTATGCAAACATGAGTCAAAGTCCTTTCCATAAACACTAAAATCATCCATAAAAACTTCCATTATGGTCTCTAAGTAATCGGAGAAGACACTCATCATGCATCTTTGGAAGGTGGCGGGGGCATTACATAATCCAAAAGGCATCCTCTTATATGCAAAAGTGCCATAAGGGCATGTGAAGGTGGTCTTATGTTGGTCATCCGGGTGTATAGGGATTTGGAAGAATCCCGAGTACCCGTCAAGGTAACAAAAGAATTTGTTGGAGGCTAACCTCTCAAGCATTTGGTCAATGAATGGTAAGGGGAAGTGATCTTTTCTTGTAGCGGAGTTTAATTTCCGATAGTCAAAGCACATACGCCAACCGGTGATCATTCTTGTGGGTATTAATTCATTCTTTTCATTTGTGGGCATTGGGGACAAGTTTCCTCTTCTTGGGGAGATCCGTGGTAGATCGGTCATTGGGAGATAGATCGGATCGCTTCCTTTTGTCAACCACTTTATCCGCTTATCGACCCCCTCAAGGGTTATCCAATGGTGTTGGACGAGAAGGAGATCTTCATTAATTCTCGTGCCCCCCGTAAGTGGAGTGTACTCATTGTTCTCATTGAACCTTGGGTTGAAGTGCTTTGCAAGTCTAGTTATGAGTCCTCCATTTACTATGTGCTTCATTCCATCATCGTCCCCATTTCTAAACTTTGCCCATTTCTCTAGCAAAACTAGAGGTGCATTGAAGTGATACCCATCTCTCCCTTGAATGTTGAGGTATGATTCCATAAACACAAGGTCTAATTGGTTCACGATGGCCGGATCTCGGCGGGCAAAGAGAGTACCCGAAAGAAATCGATATGTAAGCCTCAAGATCGGGTTTTGGATATGAAAAGCAAGACATCCTTGGTAAGAATGAAATCCCGGCCCGTCATGGCCCTCCACAAAGGTGCAACACTATACTTTTTGGGTTTCGATGTTCGGGTAGGCGAAACATCAAGTCCAAACACATTTGCGAATTCTACAAGGGTCATCATCCTAGAAACATTCTCCAACCTAAACTCTATGCATATCACTTTGTTCAAGGTTGTAATCTTCAAAAAGCTCAAGAATTCAAGCACAAGGGACCGATAGGTTGGTTCATACATGCGAAAAAGGGTTGAAAGGCCAAAAACCTCAAAGAGAGCTTCCACTTGGTGAAAAATCCCAAGTTTTCTCAAGGTAGCATGACATAAAAATTTAGTGGGAAGAATATTCTTACTTAGAAGCCGGTGAAAGACTAATCTCTGCACATCATTGAGGAATTCCACATTTGAGAAATCATCAAGCCTTGTGAGATCTACAATCTCTTCATGTTCCCTTCGAATGGTGTTGAGATGGGAGGTAGAAGAACTTCCCATCATCATTGGTCTTCTTGCACTCCTAAAAGAGGATCTCCTTGGTGCCATTCTTGATTCTTTTGTTGGGTTCTTTTGATTTGTGAAAGGGTAAGGATGTTCCTTGTTGATTGAGTGTTGGAAACCCTAGGAAATTGGGGCTTTTTTATTTTGTGGGTAAAAAGAGTGATTTGGATATGTATGGGAGTCATAAGGAGGTGGGTTTTATAGTGAAATTGGAAGGAGTAGTGATGTGTCACTGTATGTGTGGTGGGGTGTATTTTAATTAGGAAAAAGTCGGGTCAAAACACCGTGAGAAGACGAGCGGATTCGAGCTGAAGACGCTCGGATTCGTGCTCCTCGGGACGGGCGGATTCTGGGCAATACGCCCGGATTCTGTCACAGCGAGAAATTCCAAAATTTGACGCTTCAGAGACGGGCGTCCCGAGCATGAGACGCTCGGATTCTTTTAAGATGGGACGGGCGTCTTCTTATGAAGACGGACGGATTCTTCTACAGAGATTTTCTTTGAAATGCACAGGTAGAAAGACGGGCGTCTTTCTTCAAATCCGGCCGGATTCTATAAGACGGGCGTTTTTCCTCGTTGGACGCTCGGATTCTACCTCAGTCCAAAAATCTTCAAATTTTCAGCGTAGCTGGACGGACGGTTTCTCCTCTAAACGCCCGGATTCCAGCAAGACGGCCGGATTCCAGGGAATCCGCACGGATTCAGGCTGCGAGTTTTGACTTCTTCTCCTCTCTTAGATGCGTCCCCACACTTGAGAATTTGTCCCTTCCTTCATTCAAAATTCATTAGTAACCCTCCCTTACTTACGCTCATGAAAAGAGTTCATGCTTTTATTAAAACAAATGCAATAAATACAAGTTAGAGGGTTAGTATATTTACAAGTGGTGGTTTAGGGAGGACTCCACCAAACTCTCCCTTAGATGGTCCTATCAAGGGGGAGGAGGCCCGAGGTAGGTAGCCTCGACCTCTCCAACAAACGCTCCTTCATAGTATGGCTTCAACCTTTGACCATTTACCTTGAACTTGCTTCCATCTTCCGCCTTGAGTTCGAAATCTCCATATTTTCCAACTTCGGTTATCACATAGGGACCCATCCATCTAGAGTTCAATTTTCCCGGAAAGAGTCGGTAGCGGGAATTGAATAGAAGGACTTTGTCTCCCTTGTGCAAGGCCTTTTGTCTAATTCTTTTATCATGAAGCAATTTTGTTATTTCTTTGTAAATCTTTGCATTCTCATAGGATTGTAGTCGGAATTCCTCCAACTCTTGGATTTGAATCATCCTCCTTTGACCACTCAATTTGAGATCAAGATTAAGTGCTCGGATTGCCCAATAAGCTTTGTACTCCAATTCGATTGGCAAATGACATGCTTTTCCATAGACAAGCTTGTAGGGGGAGGCTCCTATGGGAGTCTTATAGGCCGTCCTATAAGCCTAAAGAGCATCATCAAGCTTTGTGCTCCAATCTTTCCGAGTCGTGTTCACAACTTTTTCAAGGATTTGCTTGATTTCTCTATTTGAAATTTCCACTTGACCGCTTGTTTGAGGATGATATCCTAAGCCGGTTCGATGTTGAACACCATATTTGGTCAAAAGGGACGCAAGCTTCTTCTCATGGAAATGCGTTCCCCCATCACTAATGATCGCTCTAGGAACTCCAAATCTTGGGAAAATTATCTTCTTGAAAAGCTTGGTGACCGTTTTTGCATCATCATTTGGAGTGGCAATTGCCTCCACCCACTTTGAAACATAATCTACGGCCACAAGGATGTACTTATTCCCATTGGATGTCACAAAGGGCCCTTGGTAGTCGATTCCCCAAACATCGAAGATCTCTACCTCTAGGATGCCCCTTTGTGGCATTTCGTTCCTCCAAGATATATTCCCCGTTCTTTGACAAGCATCGCAATGAATGATGAATTCTCTTGTATCTTGAAACATTGTAGGCCAATAGAAGCCCGATTGGAGAATTTTTGCAACGGTTCTCCTTGCTCCATGGTGCCCACCGTAGGGTGATGAATGACACCCTTCCAAGATTCCTTGGATTTCCCATTAAGGGATGCATCTCCGGTAGAGCCCATCACTACACTCCTTGTAGAGGTTTGGGTCATCCCAAAAGTACCTCTTCACTTCGAATAGGAATCTCTTCCTTTGGTTGTGGTTCAAATTTAGAGGGAGCACTTTTCCAACAATATAGTTAGCATAATCGGCAAACCATGGGGTGATGTGCCTTTCAAGTTGTGTTTGAATAGCCATCAAAATATCGTCGGGAAATGAGTCATTGATCGGGGTTTCTCCATTTTCATCATGAAACCGGATCCTTGACAAGTGATCCGCCACTACATTCTCGGCTCCTTTCTTATCTCTTATTTCCAAGTCAAATTCTTGAAGAAGCAAAATCCATCTCAACAATCTTGGTTTTGCCTCCTTCTTTATCAAGAGATGTCGGAGAGCACGGTGATCCGAAAATACAATCACCTTGGATCCAAGAAAGTAGGAACGGAATTTATCCAAAGCATAAACAATGGCAAGAAGCTCCTTTTCGGTTGTATCATAATTCACTTGAGAGGGGTCGAGGGTCTTGCTTATGTAATAGATGGCGTGAAGAGCTCTCCCTACCCGTTGGCCAAGAACCGCTCCAACGGCGTAGTTGCTAGCGTCACACATAATCTTGAAAGGTAACTCCCAATTCGGGGGTTGAATGATTGGTGCCGAGATTAATGCTTCTTTGATTCTATTAAAAGCTTCAACACACTCGTCAGTAAATTGGAATTGGGCATCTTTAATCAAAAGTTGAGTGAGGGGTTTTGCTATTTTTGAAAAATCTTTTATGAAACGACGATAAAAACCCGCGTGACCGAGAAAACTTCTCACCCCTCTAACATTCACGGGAGGTGGGAGTTTCTCTATCACCTCAACTTTAGCTTTATCGACCTCGATGCCCTTTTCCGAAATCAAATGACCCAAAATAATTCCTTCATTGACCATGAAGTGACACTTTTCCCAATTTAAAACAAGACTAACTTCTTCACACTTTTGCAACACAAGAGAAAGATTATGCAAACATGAGTCAAATTCCTTTCCATAAACACTAAAATCATCCATAAAAACTTCCATTATGGTCTCTAAGTAATCGGAGAAGACACTCATCATGAATCTTTGGAAGGTGGCGGGGGCATTACATAATCCAAAAGGCATCCTCCTATATGCAAAAGTGCCATAAGGGCATGTGAAGGTGGTCTTATGTTGGTCATCCGGGTGATAGGGATTTGGAAGAATCCCGAGTACCCGTCAAGGTAACAAAAGAATTTGTTGGAGGCTAACCTCTCAAGCATTTGGTCAATGAATGGTAAGGGGAAGTGATCTTTTCTTGTTGCGGAGTTTAATTTCCGATAGTCAATGCACATACGCCAACCGATGATCATTCTTGTGGGTATTAATTCATTCTTTTCATTTGTCACTACCGTGGTACCTCCTTTCTTAGGTACCACTTGGACGGGGCTAACCCACAAAGAATCCGATATGGGATATATGATTCCCGCATCAAGTAATTTCATGACTTCTCCTTTGACAACTTCTTGCATGTGGGGGTTCAATCTTCTTTGGGGTTGAATGGTAGGTCTATGGTCTTCCTCTAGATGAATTCTATGCATGCAAAAGTTGGGACTTATCCCCTTAAGGTCATCTAGACTATAACCTATAGCCTTCTCATGTTGTTTCAACACATCAAGCAACTTTCCCAATTCGTCATCATCAAGTCTATCATTAACAATCACGGGTTTGGTCTTTGATTCATCAAGGTAAGCATATTTCAAATTTGGGGGAAGGGGTTTCAAAGTAGGAGTTTGTACCTTACTTTCCTCCTTTGGAGTTTCATTGAGAATTTGCTCCATCTCCATTAGACATTCCATTCTCATAGCATACTCAACTTCACTTTCATCAACCTCATCATATTCAAATCCCATGATGGGTTCCTCTTGCTCTTGAGCTTGTAAAATATCCTCTAGGATGGATTGCTCATCCTCTATGGATTGACATGCTTCCACTAGAATATTATGCACCAATTCGGATTGTGCACGAGTAAGTTCCTTGTTAGCTAGAGCGGCCTCAAAGAGATCCACCTCCAACTCCCAATACATGCTCTTAGCTTCACTTGCTTCCAAGGCTTCCAATGCTTGCATGGGATCCTTGAAGTAAGGGATAGTCAAGTGGTCCTCTACAAAACAATCTATGAAATCCATCTCGCAAAATATCAAACAACTTGAAAACGATTAGAGCAAACCTTGAGGAGTTTTACTTCCCCAAGGCGAAGAAAGACACAACTAATAACAATAAAAAGAAATCTAAATCAAACAAACACCGTCCCCGGCAACGACGCCATTTTTGATGCGAGTCCGTTTCGTGTTCACAAATTAAGATGTGGTCGTTGGGTCACGGTCGAATCAAAACACAATTTATAACTTCACAAACAACTCTACAATTAGTAAAGAGGCAAGTAAAGGTCGGATCCCAAGGGACGGGAGTTGAAATGAGATTTCTATTGAAACTAGTGATGTCTTAGGGGTGTCACAAATTGGGTTGATGTAGAAGGTCACTAAACTAAAATAGCAATGAAAATAAACTAGCAAGATGAATTAAAAAGGGGTGTAAACAATTGATTAAAAGCACTAGGGTGTCATGGGATCATAGGGGAATCATGGGACATGATCATACAAACATGTTCTCAAATTATAAGCAAGCAATTATTGTGGTGATGGATTGAGTTGGGTTATATCTTACAATCCTAGGAAAGTTTGGGTCCCGGAGCCGAATCGATTAGATTGTACAACACCTACAAGTCGACTTAATCTTCCCTACTCAACAACATGCATGGTCTAATGAGACTCGAGTTGGGTTATGTCTTACAAGTCTCATTGAAAAGATAGAAGATGATAGTAAATGCAAGGATTCATAGGCTTAGCATTTCATCAAATATAACATGTGCATGAGTTGAGATCAAAACAAGCAAGCAAATAAAACATGAAAGCATATTAATTTAAGCATGAATCATTCCCCATGTTGGTTTCCCCTAATCACCCATTTAACCCTAGCTAAGAGACTACTCACTCATTATCATGTTGATCATGCTAGCAAGGTTGTCAATCATACCAACAATATGAAACATGATGAATAAATTGAAGTAATTAACAATAATTAAAAAGGGATTAAGAGATTATACCTACTAATGATTCCAATAATAAAGCAAAGATAAAAGAAGTACTTGAATGCTTGATTGAGAGGTTGTCAATCTCCCAACAATAACCCAAATAATCTTCAATTACCCAAAATAAAGGATGAACAAAAGAGAGATTAAGGAAATAAAACTTGTATTAGAATTTGATTAATTGTTGATTACAAAACTAAAGAGAGATTTCATTGATATTAACTACTATAATTATTGATAAGAAGAACATGCTCCTCTAATTAGACTAATGGGGTATTTATAGTGGAAATTAGGGAGGATGCATTAGGGTTAACTAAGGGCTAAACTAGTAATTACACTTTTTAGATTGAGCAAGGAGGAGCCGGTATTTTTCGAGAGAAGGGCTTCTTTCTTTGTAGCTTGGAGAAGAGGAAATCGTCTTTGTCTTTGGAATCCAGGCGGAATAAGGCGGGATGGGCGGAATCTGGCGTTGGAATCCGAGCGGATTCAAAGGAATCCGGTCGGATTGTGGAGGTGGAATCCGAGCGGATTAGAGCAAAGCCGCACGGATTGTGCAGCTGCGGGACGGACGGATTGGTGACAATCCGCTCGGATTGTCACTCAGCAACATATCTTCTTCTTTTCTTCCCTTTTCTTCATAAATTCCTTGGGGATTTCCTTGGGGACTCAAGGATCCTTTCTCAACATTGCTCTTCTACTATAATATGTACAAAGGCCTTCTAATCTTGTCTCTCCTTGATGCTTGGTCATTGAATTCGATCAATTTAGTCTCGTTTTGCCATGAAAATGCAAGATTCTTACTCCTTTCCTACCAAGGGATCAAAATCTCAAATAATATGCAAAACAAATAACTAAAGATAAGAAATGACCCAAATATACACTAAAAAGCATGGGAACAAGGCTAATTCGGGGGCTAAATATGCGCTAATTATGGTCACATCAAGGAGCCTCCAAAGTTCGCTAATCTTCACCCATCGTATCATCATCATCTTCCTCTCTTGAGGCATCATCAACTTCCATAGATGTGGAATCATGTCCACTCTCACTTTCACTTGCTTATTCTTCCTCACTTTCCTCTTCCTCTTCTTGAGCTTCTTCTTCTTGAACCTCTTCTTCTTGAACCTCTTCTTCTTGATCACCAACCTCTTCAACAACCATATCCTCTCCACCCGGTCTACTACCACTAGGAATGCTAGGAAAGAATACTTCCCTATCCGCCCAACTAGGCAAAGGACAAGACGGATCAAGAAGTCCTTGCCTAGCTAGATGTAGGAGGGGCGTATATTGGGCCTTGTAAGCATCCACTCTATCATTGTAAGCTTGCTTGTGCATTTCTCTCATGAGTAGTGTCAAATAATCATTTCCCACTTCGACATCCTTGGGTTTGAACTCTTGGTATTCAAATGGGTAAGGTGGGGTGATAATGGAGGAGGAGGGCTCGGCAATTTCGCCCCTTTGTTGTTGAATGATATACTCCGTCTCTTCGGAGAGTGGGAGAAGGTAGTTCGGTCGGTGAACATTCAATCGGCAAATTTTGGAAGGCAAGGTGAAGGATCTAGCTTCATTTGTTAACCACCCATATTTGTCGTCAAGAGTGTCGTACTTGACCCACTTGAACTTGTGAATCATGGTGTCCATATCAACAAGATGGCCTCCTTTAACCGGCATATAGGTGTTGTTTTTGTTGAAATCCCGGTTAAAATGCTTAGCCAAATGGGTAACTAGTCCTCCATTGACAATAAAGGCGGTGCCTTCCTTGCCACAATCGACATTAAGCCATCGTTCAACCAAAAGTCTTAGAACATTGTATGGCTTGGTAAATTCCCTCCCAATGTTCAAGGCCGACTCAAGAATAATACAATCGAGTTTGGTAAGATGATTTGTGCCATTTCTAGCTATCAAAGTATTCCCAATGACCTTATGCCATACTCTAATGCCCGAATGGTGGACTAAGAGAGCACGACAATCATGAAAGCGCACGAATTTCTTTCCGGAAATCGCCATCCAAAGAGGAGCGGGGTCATACTTGATAGGAGTCTTTGTATATTTCGGGTTATCAAAGGCCTAGTATCTTACCCAATTCGCCATAAGTTATGCGTCTATCAACATTTTCAAGACGAAACTCGATGTTGGTTCGAGTCTCCACCCTTGTGACTTTCAAAGAACTTAAAAATTCCAAGGTGAGGGAGGGGTATGTCAATTCTTTCATTGTAAACAATTTACCCAATCCCATAGACTCAAAGAAGGTTTTGATTTGTTCAAGAACACCCAATTTTGACAATGCATCTTCAGAAATAAACTTAGTAGGCATGATGGTTTTCTTAGCAAAGAGAATGAATTTCTCCCTATGAGAGTCGGAAGTGAAAGTTACCTCCGGATAATTGGATAATTGTTCAATGACCGAAGTTGTTGATGTTGTAGCTTCCATAGGGGGACCTTGTTGTTGAATCTCCAACCTTGCCTCATGGACTACCAATGCCTTTGACAATTGTTTTGCTTGAAGAGCTAGTTGCCTTTTGGAAAGTGTCTTCTTTGGGGGCGCCTTGTTACCTCCTTTAGTTCTTGCCATTCTCCTTTGCTTGACTACACCAATGAAAGATTGAAATCTTCAATTTTTAGTTATACCCAAATCGATTTTGGATGAATGAATGTTGCTTTGTATCCTAAAAATCGATCAAAGGTTGAAGATTTTGGTGTTTGAATCACTTGTTGTTGCAAAAGGAGTGATTAATTTTTGTTGTGAGGAAGTTTGGATTTGATTTGGTTGAGGAAATTTAATTTTGTTGATGGAGAGGATTAGGGTTTTTGGGGTTTTTGGGTAGTGGGTAGTGTTTGTATGTTGAAGGAATGAGAATGAATGGGAGAAAAAGGGTTTAAAATAAACCGTTATATTTGAAAGTGCAGCAGAGGACGAGCGGACCAGGCATCGGGACGGGCGGATTCTTCAATGTTTGACCCAGAAAAGACGCCATAGGACGAGCGTCTTGCTTCTAAGACGAGTGGATTATTTGTGGAGGGACGAGCGTCTTTCTGGGTGGACGTTCGGATTCCTTTACAGAGGAATTCCCAGATTTTTGCCACTGAAAAGATGAGCGTCTTTTGTAAAGGACGGCCGTCCAGAATGAGACGAGCGGATTCTCAGCTGAGACGCTCAGATTCTTTTACAGACCAGTTTTTTGTATTCTGCAGCTCTACCAGACGAGCGTCTGGTGACTTTGGACGCTCGGGTTCTTCAGGACGAGCGGATTGTCCATTTGGACGCTCGAATTCCTCCTTGACCACACGGATTCAGGTCCATCCGTGGGTGCTTCGTAACCCGTGTCATTTTCATTCTTCAATTCTCGTGTTCTTCATTGTAGGGGCACTACAAAGGCCTGAATAGCCTAGGCAATTGCTATCCCCACACTAAGGTAAAGCATTACACATCAATAAAATCATGAGTCCCTCCCTCACTTCTCTCAAAATGATGAATATCTTGATCAAGGCACCAAAAATAAATCCAAGAATGACAAAAATGCAATGTAATAAATGAAATACAAGTTAGGGAGTTAGAATATTTACAAATGGTGGTTTAGGGAGGACTCCACCAAACTCTCATCCAATGTGAGATGTCAAGGGGGCATGTTCAAGGTGTTGTTGATGTTACTCAACACTTTGAAGAAGTAGTCGAAAGTTTGCTCATTATCATAATAAAGGTCCTCAATAGATTTTTGCACTTGTTGTTCTCCATGATGGTCTTGGTTCATAGCATTACCAATATAGGGATTGAATATCCCTTCGAACTCATCATCCCAAAGACTGCAAACTTCATCTACTTGATCATTAAAAATTTCTTTAGTTGATAGAGACAACTCTCCTTCTTTCTTGTCTTGGCCAATGAGGCCATCTTCTTCACTTGTCATGGGTGAGCTTTTCAAGCTCTCATTGTTGCTATTTCCTTGCTCTTTTGATGGAGCATCATCCACTTTCTTTTTCCATTGAAATTCCAACTTCTTCCTATCATCCTTTCGGCTATAGTGATCAACCATAAAACATGGCTCATGCAATCGGGGAGCTCTCATGGTCTTGTCAAGATTGAAAGTGATGGTTTCATCTCCCACTTCAAGGGTGAGCTCTCTATGCTTCACATCGATCACCGCTCCCGCGGTGTGCAAGAAAGGTCTTCCCAAGATAATAGGAATGTTGGAGTCTTCTTCCATGTCAACAATAACGAAATCCACCGGGATAAAGAATTTTCCAATTCTTACGGGAACATCTTCCCATACCCCTAAAGGTGTCTTTGTTGATCTATCCTCCATTTGAAGCGTGATGTTGGTACATTTGAGTTCTCCCATTCCTAGCCTCTTGCTAACCGAATATGGCATGACACTAACACTTGCCCCAAGGTCACATAGAGCTTTGTTGATTGTAGTGTCACCAATAGTGCATGGAATGGAGAAACTTCCCGGATCCTTGAGTTTTGGGGGTGAACTCCCTTGAAGGATGGCACTACTCACCTTAGTGAAGGAAATAATCTCAAGCTTCCGGATTGATTTATTCTTCGTAAGGATGTCCTTCATGTACTTTGCATAGGCCGGAACGTGATTGATCAATTCCGTGAAAGGAATCGAGACTTCTAAATTCTTCACAATTTCCATGAATTTTCCAAGTTGGTCATCAAACTTAGGCTTAGCTTGACGACTCGGGAATGGAAGTCTAATCACAATGGACTCCTTCTCTTTGGCTTTTTCTTCACTTTTCTTTGAAACTTCTTGATTGGTGGGTTCTTCTTTCCTAGAGTTTTGCACAACTCTTTCCTTGTCACTAGCTTCCACAACTTCATCCTCAACTTGCTTCTTTAGTCCTTCATATCTCGTACCACTCCTCAAGTGAATGGCACTAACCATTTCATGTCTTGGGGGATTACTTTGAGGTGGTAATTGCCCCTTTTGTCTTTGAGAGTTTGAAGATGCTAGTTGGGTCATTTGAGTTTCCAAATTTTTTGTGTGGGCTAGGATGTTGTTGATGGTGATGTCCTTTGCTTGGCTATGTTTTTTGCATTTGAGTGAAAAATTCTTGTTGATTCTTTTGCATTTGGAGGACCGCTTTTTGAACATCAAAACCTTGGTCATTTTGTTGATTGTATGGAGTTTGATTTTGATAACCTTGGTTTTGGTTGTAAAAGGGTCTTTGATTTTGGTTTCTCATGGGAGGTGGGGTGTATGTTGGTTGAGGGTTTTGAACATTTTGGCTTTTGTATGAGAGATTTGGGTGGAATTTGGTGTTTTCATTGTAATAGTTGGAATAAGGGGTACCACTTTTGTATGCTTGAAAAGCATTCACTTGCTCATTTGTTCCACTACATTCACTTTGGTCATGTCCCAAAGTTCCACAATTCTCACATATCCCACTTGGGATTGATGAAGATGCCACCATGGCATTAACATGATGCTTTGGTGATTTTGAGGCTTCTTCAAGTTTAGCCATGGCCTTCTCAAACTTTAAGTTGATGGTATCAATATGAGCACTAAGTTGAGCACCCAATTGAGTAATGGAGTCCACTTCATGCTTTCCTCCTATAGTAGCCTTGCGAGGTCTACTATATTGTGAATTATGGACCGCCATTTCCTCAATCTTGTTCCAAGTTTGATTATCGTCAACTTCGGTGAACATACCATTTGATCCCATGTTGAGAATGTTTCTTGAGTCTTAATAAAGACCATTCCAAAATTGTTGTACCACGAACCACTCGCTAAGTCCATGATGAGGACATGAGCGACAAATTCCTTTGAATCGCTCCCAAGCTTCATACAAAGATTCTTCTTCCCTTTGCTTAAAACCCGTAATTTGAGCTCTTAGCATGTTAGTCTTTTCCGGAGGGTAAAATTTTTTGTAGAAAGCTAGAGCCAACTTCTTCCAAGAGTCAATTCCAAGAGTAGCTTTATCAAGGCTTTTCAACCATTGTTTTGCGGTGCCAATTAGAGCAAAAGGAAATAAGACCCATCGAATTTGGTCTTGAGTCTCTCCGGTTTGTGAAATCGCATCACAATAGTCACAAAAGGTTTCTATGTGGGAATGAGGGTCTTCACTAGGCATCCCCCCAAATTGGCTTCTTTCGACTAATTGGATAAATGCGGATTTTGCAATGAAATTTCCGGTTAAGTGTTGTGGTGTGGGAGTACCATTGGGTAGGTTCTCCTCGGTTGGTACGGAATTTGATGAAAACTTAGGCATTGTGGGTTGATTGTGTGATTGATTTTGTGTTGGGTTCTCCTCACCTTCTCTTGCAAAAGGGTTGATGAACTCAATAGTGTTTGGTTGAATATCTACAACCTCACCAATACCTCTCAAAGTATTTCTAGCAAGTCTTCTATTGGTTGTCAAAGTCCTTTCAATTTCGTGATCAATGGGCAACAAGTTACCTTGTGATCTTCTAGACATGCAAAATATCAAACAACTCGAAAACAATTAGAACAAACCTTGAGGAGTTTTACTTCCCCAAGGCAAAGAAAGACACAACTAATAACAATCAAAGAAAATCAAATCAAGTTAACACCGTCCCCGACAACGGCGCCATATTTGGTCGGTCCGCTTTGAGCTTAGATTTCGGTTACTTGTCGTTAGGAGCACCTAGACCAAAACAATATTTATAACTTCACAAACAACTCTACTATTAGTAAAGAGGCAAGTAAACGTCGGATCCCAAGGGACGGGTATTGATGTAGGATTTTCAATTGCAAGTAGTGGTGTCTAGGGGTGTCACAATTTGGGTTGAGATGAGAAGATCACTAAACTAAATAACAATAGAAGTAAACAAGCAAGATGACTAAAATGAGATGTAAACAATTTATTAAAAGTACTAGGGTGTCATGGGTTCATAGGGGATTCATGGGAATTGATCATACAAACATATTCTCAAATTATAAGCAAGCAATTATTGTTGCGATAGGATCGAGTTGGTTTATATCTTACAATCCTAGGAAGGTTTGGGTCCCGCAGCCGAATCGATTAGATTGTACAACACCTACAAGTCGACTTAATCCTCCCGACTTAACTATATGCATGGTCTAATGAGACTCGAGTTGGTTTATGTCTTACAAGTCTCATTGAAAAGGTAAGTGATGGGTAAAAAATGCAAGGATTCATAGGCTCGCATTTCATCAAACATAACATGTGCATAAGTTGAGATCACAACAAGCAAGCAAATAAATTATGAAGACATATTAAATTAAGCATGAATCATCCCCCATGTTGGTTTCCCCTAATTACCCATTAACCCTAGTTAAGGAAACTACTCACTCATTATCAAGTTAACATGTTAACAAGGTTGTCAATCATATTAACAAAGCAAAACATGATGAATAAATGAAGATGATTAACAATAATTAAAAAGAGATTAAGAGAATTATACCTAATGATGATTCCAAAATAATAATGCAAAGAATTATAGAAGTACTTGATGATTGATGGAAGGTTGTCAATCTCCCAATAAACCCAAATAATCTTTAATTACCCAAAATAAAAGATGAACAAAAGAGAAATTAAGGAAATGAGATTTGTATTATTATTTGATTAGAAGTTGATTACAAGATTAAAGAGAGATTAGATTAATATAAACTACACTAAATATTGATAAGAAGAACATGATAATCTAATTAGACTAATGGGGTATTTATAGTGGCGATTAGGTGCACAAATTAGGGTTACTAAGGGCTTAAATGACGATTAAGTCCTTGAGGAATCGCTCCTCTTAAGAAAAGATGCGGGTCTCCTTTTAGCTAGTCTTCCAAAAATATGCGCATCTCAAATGAAGAAGGAAGAGGACGTGTACCTCTGGATTACAATCCGAGCATCCAAGGGTCGGGACGGGCGGATTGGGGAGCTGCTGGACGAGCGGCTGGGTGGCTTGGACAAGCGTCCTGGGAAGCTGCTGGACGGGCGTCCCGATGGTTTGGACGAGCGTCCTGGGACTCAGCTTCCTTTTCTTCTTTTCTTCTTTTCTTCTTTTCTTCTTCCAACAATCCTCCGAGATTTTGTCGGGGATGCAAGGATCTTCTTCATCATTGCCCATCTACTACATTATGTACAAAGGCCTTCTAGTCTTGTCTTCTCTTTGATGCTTGGTCATTAGATTCGATCAGTTTAGCTCTATTTTGCCATGAAAATGCAAGGTTTGCACTCCTCTCCTACCAAGGAAACAAAACCTCAAAGAATATGCAAAACAAAGGACTAAAGATATTAAATGACCCAAATATGCACTAAAAAGCATAGGAACGAGGCTAATTCGGGGACTAAATATGCTCAAATATTGATCACATCAGGCGGATTGTGGAATATACGAAAGGGAGCCTGGTTGATAGCTAAAATGCTTACCCAGCTACCCCTGATACCACCCAACATGCATGCACACATATATGGAACATAGGGATCTCTGAGCTACCGGACGTCTCGAAGTGACTAGAGTATGATGCGATTGATGGCAAGTTCAAGTGCCATGGAGTCATGGGAGATGACTAGTCGATCACATAGGCAGACTGTTAGGAACACTTTGTCGGGCTAATGACCGCTTATAGAGTTCTGGCAAATTTATATAGCCTGGTCGTGGCGAGAGCTACTATAATATTCTAATGAGTCAATTCTTTAACTAAAGACTGTTCGCCTAAGGTGGCACAGTTTCAGATTAACTTTGATTTATGTTACTACGACCTTCGTAAATGGGGTCAAATGGGCATATTTTAGGTTATGATGGTTGTGGCTAATCGAAGGGAATAGTGCGATATGAATTGTCCACCCCTTGTCAAGGTTAAAACAATATCTTAGGGCCACTTGAGGAGTAATGTACTGGAAATGCGTGGCCACGCTCGGAAGGTATCTATGGTAGATAATTCCGGTCAATCAGTTATTCTCCAGACCGAGGAAACCACTCTCGATATGATCACTTGCAAGTACGACCCGAAAGACACCTTGCATTGAGTGGGAGATAGTAATAGGACAAGAGAATTGGTGACGCACACTTGTCGAGGATAAGTGGGAGATTGTTGGAATAAGTGTCCTTCGACAATAATGCGGTCACAACTGTCGATCATAATGATCACATGTTTAAATCTCATATTTAAGAATACATGTGGGAAGTAATATTTTACAATCAACTGGTCCACACATATCGGTAATGATTGGCTGACTAGAGTTTGACATTACTGTCGTGCGACAGTGGTGATCAGTTGATCCCCTTAGGTCATACCTATAGGGAAATACTCTTAATTGATCATTTAATTAATCGTATGCCGATACGAGTTAATTAAATTGCTTAATATTGACGGATGATTTTGTGAGTAAAATTAACGTGTCTCATTGTAATTCGATTAAATAAGATACGTACTAAGTAATCAAATTGTTTTATTACTTAGATAAAATTATTGTTTACGAAACAATTGAAATTGAATGAATAATTTATTATAAATACAAGACGTTGTAATTTATAATTTGATAAACCATTTTGGTACAAGTAATCAAGAATTACTAGTTAAATTTTGTATGTGACATATTTTATTAATATGTTGATTTTTAATATGTTAAAAATACATTATGGTGTAACATGTGACACATGACAAAATTGACAAATGACAAAATAAAATGGATCTTCCATTTTATGTTGGGTGTACCGAAAATGTGGAGGGGTTTAGGGTTAATATTGTGTTTTATTTTTAAATGGAAACATAATGATTAAGCCTAATATCTAGCCTTGCATGCCTAGTCTCATCTTGAGAAGAACAAGATCATGCATTAGCTCCCCTTTAAGCCTCCCCCCTCCCCCCACCGGTTTTTCCATCAAGAGGCACAAAATGGAATCCTCTATTATTCATTCACCACTCTACTATTTTTCTAGTGTAAGAAAAATCCTCTACTCTCTACATTTGTGAAATAATTTTAGAGTAAGAAATACACACAAAATCCTCTCCTCTTAACCGAAATAGAGGAGAACAAAAATCAATATTTTGTGTCCAAATTTTAAGTAAGATTAGTATTATTACTAGCTCATAATAATATTAGTCATTAAGGGTGTTCCTTGGGTATAAGCTTTTGGGAGAGATTCTAATTTGAATCTTAGTTCATCCATTTGTTGGAAAGCTCAAGAACTAACAAGTAGGTGATCTTGTTGGTGCCCAATAAATCCGAAACACCAATGTAAGAAGTGACGATTTCTTCTCTACTTTGTTTTATGTTTGCATGCATAAGATCTTGTTTTAATTTTATGACTAAATTAAACTATCATACTATGAATATGTATACTAATGAGATTAATGAATCCTAACACTTTCTTCTTCCAACAATCCTCCAGGATCTTGTCGGAGATGCAAGGATTTCTTCATCATTGCCCATCTACTATAATATGTACAAAGGCCTTCTAGTCTTGTCCTCTCTTTGATGCTTGGTCATTAGATTCGATCAATTTAGCTCTATTTTGTCATGAAAATGCAAGGTTTGCACTCCTCTCCTACCAAGGAAACAAAACCTCAAAGAATATGCAAAACAAAGGACTAAAGATAGTAAATGACCAAAATATGCACTAAAAAGCATAGGAACGAGGCTAATTCGGGGACTAAATATGCTCAAATATTGATCACATCAATAAGAGAAAATAAAATAGGTTAGAAAATACGGACAGATTAAGATTGATATTACGATTAATAGTCGATTAATACGTAAACTAGCGAATTAAGTCAAAGCAAGAACGGAAGTTCAGAGACAGAACTCAACCCGGAACAGGCGCAACAATGCTGCGTCTCTTGGAAAAGGCGCAGTGGTCAGTGCGTCTGTTTCTGAGGTGAGTTCTGGCTGTGAAGCCGGAACTGCGAATTGTTAATGTTCGTTGGTAATTTTAGTGGTTGATTATGGATATTTGACTCGAATGAAAGTGATTTAACGTATTATTTACATATGAATTCCTAATGAAAGCAATAAAAACGAATAAACGGATTAAAATTAATTACAAATTAATTAGGTTTAAACTCATGGAGACGGAAATGAACTAGACAAACGTGATAAACTGATGGAAGCATATACAAAAGTCGAATTCCAGAGACTTGATATGAACAAATCGAATCTCCAAAACTCGGGTTTGATTTAATGACGAAAACCCGCAAATATTGATTATAAGGGATTTAGGTCGGGATTAAAGCGTGATATTTATTATGAATATGTATCAAAGTTATTATATACGAATGAAATAAAGGAAAACAAGAAAACATAGGAACAAAGGAACAAAGGACGGATTAACAGAGAGGCGAAGAAGAAGAAGAAAAGCAGGAACTGCGGCAGCCTCCGAAGAGGCGCAGCAGATGCTGCGACTCTTCGAAGAGGCGCAACGGTTACAGCGTTTCTTCTCGACGTCTGCCTACTGCTAATTCGTAAAAATTATTTAACAAAAGGGTTTTAGAAATCGGTTTTAAGTATACTTTTGACGTAAATCTTACATTAATTAGTACAAAAATAAAATACAATAATAAAAGATGGGATTTACACCCTCAGACTTACATGTTTTGACAAAACGAGATTAACTAAGTTAATGTTTAGTGATTGCTGGACTCGAATGTATGAAGAAACTGCCCTCGTAAGAGGATTTAGACTAAATTGATTGATTAATTGAGGTGTAGTTGGTCAAATTGGTCGGTCATGCAACGTGACTGGTACTCAGAAGGATTCGAGCTTACGTGGTCGATTGATCAAGCAGGTAGAAGTCAATAAGCTTAGAGCACGGTCTTAGAATGCAAAGGGAGAAGAGAAGGACGGACACTCGCGTGAGAAATATGAGGAACGAAGGTCCCTATTTATACTAATCACACGGGGGAATTATGGAGTGACTAAAACTTTGGAAACAAATCTCGAAATGATCTGAAAATACGCAGAAAAGAGCTGAGGAAGAGGCGCAGCAGCTGCTACGATCCTTCGAAGAGGCGCAGAAGGTGCTGCGTCCTTTCCCAAGAGGTTTCCTCCTGCGGAAGAAAGATTTCCGCGTTTCTTTTATGGAATTGCGGTACATCTCGACTTCCTTATTCTTTATAATAAGATTTTCGGAATATATTTTACCAAAAGCATGAAATTGATTTTATGGAGTAAATATCTGGAATATTCTAGAGCATTCCGACTCGGCATTTTAAAACGATTTATTAGAAAATGAAGCGGTTTTTGACCCGGACTCCAAATGAACTCTAATTACTGTTAAAACGACCCTATCGACGCGTAGATAACAACCAAGGGTAGACACAAGTGTTTGAGGTATCACTTGACGATAAACTTACGAACTGTCATAAATCGTTCCGCGTACCAAACATGCGGCCCAATCATCACCGGGTGTTTGGCGGGAGGTGCAGAAATGAGGTATCTAGAGAGCCCCCACTTTGACTGAGGCTTGGACAAGGCGAAAGTCAAAGTATAGCCATCAGGTCAATCGAAGATTACAACCTGACAACTATGGCGACGCTGTTGGGTTTATATACCTATTATTAGACTCCTCTAATAGTGAACTAATTAACTTGTTAATTATTTGTTCTTTAGATCTAGTGCATGCATAACAAAATAAAAGATTTATGAGAAAACAATGTCCCTTACATTGTAAATTTCGGATTTATGGGCACAAGTAAGGTCTCCTACCTTCACTTGTTCTTGAGCTATGATGAGTAATAGGATGATCCTCCAAAGACTTCAAGTATAGAAGTCACTCCTCTTGATTGCACCCAAGATTATCCCTTATCCCCACTAAATAATATTTGCTAGATATTTGTTTAGTAGTTTACCTTAAAATTGATTACTAATACTCATATATTACACTAATAATATTAGTAATCTTTTATGAACAATTTGAATCAAAAATCTCATGTTTTGATAGAAAGAAAACTATGAATAATGGAGGTTTTTCATGTGATAAAGATGTAAGCATCTTTTTAGAGAATAAGTGAAGAAAAGTATGAACAATAAAATGTTCTCTCACATCCTCAAATGGTCCGTCCAACATACTCTTATTAGAGCCATTTTGGTCCTTTCAAAATCACATGCTATATTGTGTAGGTAGTAGGCTTTAGCTAGATTAAAGTTGTGTCATAAGATGTTGGAGTATCTTTCCAACAACTAAATGACAAAGCTATAAAACTCAAGCATCCCTCTTATTTGGACGGTACACTTGTACTATTATGGTCCATTTTTGTCTTATAATATTTGTCCCACAAATGCTTATAAGTCTTATGTTTAATTATCTTACATAATTAAATATTAATTTACTCATACAACAATTATATGACAAATTAATAAACATATATTCACTCAACTTATTGAGTAATATTTTACCATTATATCAACATATAATGGGTCTCATAATTGCTAGTTAGTTAAATTTACAACCTCTTGTAAATGTAAATAACTAATTACCTCTACCTCGAAATATTTATAAAACCTCAACATAATTTAGTAAATTAACATATTAATTCACTAAATTGAATCTTATTTAATCACATTACAATAAGATACATATTTCCTCTCATAAATATAAATTGTTCATATTTAAGGAATTAATCAACTTGTATTAATCAACTTGTATCAACATACAATTAATTAACTTTACAGATAAGGGCATCATCCTTTAGTTGTGACCTTAAGGGATCAACTGACCACCACCGTCCCACGACAGTAACGTCAAACTCTAGCAAGCCAATCGTTACCGATTAATGTTGATCAGTTGACTATATAATTGAATCATCCCTTACGTATTCTTTATATGAGATTTAATTATGATATTAAATCATGTGATAGCACTATTGTCGAGGACACATTTCCCAACAATCTCCCACTTGTCCGAGACAAGTGTGCGTCACCAATTCTCTTGTCCTATTACAATCTCCCACTCAATGCAAGGTGTCTTGCAGGTCGTACTTACACTAGATCATATCTTGAGTGGTTTTCTCGATCTGGAGATTAACTGTCTGACCGGAATTATCTATCATAGATACTTTCCGAGCGTGGCCACGCATTTCCTGTTAACTACTCCTCGAGTGGCCTTGAGATTTCAAACAACCCTGACAAGGGATGGACAATTCCTATCGCCCTATTCCCTTCGTTCAGCCACAGTCCATCATAACCCAAAATATACCCAGTTTGACCTCATTTACGAAATCGTAGAGTATAAATCAAAGCTAATCAGAAGTTGTGCCAACTTGGGCGAATAGTCTCTAGTCAAAAGAATTGACTCATAAGAATACTATAGTAGCTCCTGCCACGACTAGGTTTTATGAATTACCAGAACTCTATAAGCGCTCACTGCCCGACAGATTGTCCCATACAGTCTGCCTATGTGATCGACTAGTCATCCCATATGACTCTATGGCACTTAAACTTGCCATCAATCGCATCACACTCTAGTCACTTCGAGACGTCACCTCATATAAGTAACTAGGGACGAATACCATGTCAATCCAGTTCACTTTAATGGGGTTCAATTTGTCTCTACAACCCATTCGGATACGACAAGGTAGCGGGTGAGTTTAATGAAACTCAAACGATAAATGCGATTATCACATACGAATAGTCAATACACTATCACTACTTCATATCTTATAATCTTTAGTGTATTATTAACACTATTTTAGATGCAATAAAAGCTTGGAAAGTAGATATACCCGATATCCATATATTCCAACTTTATTAATTGCTATTTCCTTCCATTCAATGTCATCTCTAATGACATGAATTTATCCAGGTATATGTCTAGACTACTTACTAGACTTGGGCTCTTTAACTTGAAAGATGCTCCCACTGTTATCGCATAACTTGTGACAAAATCATTTGTAGAGGGATTCACCCTTAATCCCTTCATTGATCTTTTAATCACAATTTACTTAGATTCCTTTTGTAGAATTTGCAATGCGCGATACTAAAATACTTTTCTAATCTCTTACTCCTTAGTCAACAAGACACCCTAGGATTTCAACAAATCTCTTACGGTTTGGAAACTAAAGTTTGTGCTACCCTTCAACACATTACTTAGTTTATCATCCAAACATTTGAACGAATCCTTAATTCTTCTCAAGAATGCTCTTTAAAGCTTTCACAAGCCATATCATGGGAATTATCCCTTTCATTGACTTATTATGCTCTCACCATATGTCACACCATGGCATGTGCGTCTGTTGGCATACATGATCATTCTAATGGCGGAAACATTAGCAATCGATTTCATGCGATCAACAACTTAATAGGTTTAGTGAACAACTATGACCCTATCATAGTAATTCCACTTTTATCAACATGAATAGCCTATTTAACCTTGTTGATGTACAACAGATACGAAGGATCTTATTATCATAAGACTCTCAACTTTATGCCAATATACTCTCACATAGATTCGATAATCTAAAGTATATTGTACCTTTTCCAAGTCTCCCAATCACTCTTGCCAGAAGAGAGAATTGGTACATTATTCTCAATAAGTAATATGTAATAAACATATAAGACATGGGAAAATGATTCTGGCTCCCACTTAACTTCATGTATAATCATGATTCTTCAATCATGTGAATGAAACCATTCACTATTATCACATGAATGAAAACTATAATCCTTTAATGCTTGTTTAAGATCATTCTAGGATCACTTAAGAAAGCTACGCATAAGATGTTAGTACTCTTAAATCTTTATCTAAGATTTTTGAGTTCGAAACACTTCCTTCTCTAAATTCCCATTTTAGAAAAGCGAATTTTTATTTGCCATTCTTCATTAAAATGAAATGCAGCAATTCCTAACACAATTTATCTTGATCAACATCTTCATGTAAATCTTATGCATTTATGTACTGTAGAGCTCTATTTACTTTTGAGGAGACCCTCGCCTTAAAGTAAATCTACTCTTGAGTAACAATTTTCGGATTGTAATGCTTCGGCTCGTATGTAACAAAGTCATGATACTATCACTTTCACAAAGTAATATTTTTAAACAATAAGACATGTGCGATAAACTCCCACTGGACTATGCTCTCATTCTATCTTCATAGACTATAGTTCAACTACTCTCCCACTCTATAATTCCATTACTTTCACAAAGTAACATTTCAACTATAAGAGATGTTTGTGACTATTCAATCTACTCCCACTCTATCTCTCAGAAATACATCTATCTTCTTGAGAGATAGTTTTGTGAGTCACAAACATATATATTTAATGGAGTATTAGGAGTTTACCTAGACTATGTATTAGCTTTCAAAAGGCCATCCTAACATGGCAGCTTGATAATATACGAGTCTTATCCATGTCATCTGTTTAATAGACTCTCTATTCTAGGTATCTCATGGTTGACCATCCGATTAGAATTACTTGTCTGTATTGGATTGCAAATTCCCAAAATTGAGTTCAACAACTCAAACCAACTCATATTAGTTTGATCTTATGGGTAGTGACACTAGGTCATAATCCATCTTTAATAAATCAAATTTATTACTTAGATCTTTGCTTCTACGATCAGATCGTAATGTTTTCGACTTTTCTTCAACTGGTTCTCTACACTATTTAAAAATTTGTCAAATTTCTCAAATGCTTCACTTTATATTTGATTAAGTAAATATATACCCATATCTACTTACATCATCGGTAAAAGTGACGAAGTAGTCATAAATCCCCTTGCGGTGATGCATATTTAGAACACATACATCGGCATGTATTAGTCCCAACAAATCACTTGCTCGTGCTCCTTTACCACTAAAGGAAGTGCAAATCATTTTGCGAAGGAGACAAGATTCGCATATTCCATATGATTAAAAATCAAATGGTTCAATAAATCTAGTCGACACTAGCCTTTAATGCGTTTCTCTTTTACGTAACCAAATTGAAAAATCAAATGTACAAATCATTTGGATTACTAGTTATGAGTCTTTTGGATCGTATTATGTAGATATCATTGCTTGAGTTGGAAGTGTCTAAAACTTGTATATCATAAAGATAAGTGACATGGCTCACACCCATGTCTATTTTCAATAAAATACAACAATTGTCTTTGATGACAAAATATAAATCCTTTCATGTCTCACATATAAATGGAAATAATGTTTTAGACTAAGTGGGTACATAATAACAATTATGTAAATTATAACTCAAAGCTATTAGCAAAAAACAAGTACATAAGTCCCTCTTGAAGTGGCGGCTACTCTATCTCCATTTCCTTGTCGGAGATTCATATCACTCTTGTTTAGCTTTTCCACATTTCCAAGTCCCACTTGGAGTAACAAGCCCAACTTTGATATCTTCCAAATACTTGGGGCAATTTCGCCTCCAATGGCCCATGACATTACAATAATGACATTCCTCATAGGATTTGGCACCCTTCTTGGTCTTGGTCTTGGTAGTCCCACTATCCATTTCCAATTTATAATCAGGTTTGGGTTTCTCGCCCATTTTTGCCTTCCCATTATTAATACCAACACTCCTTTCATTTGCAAGGACACTCTTGCTAGAACTCCCACTCAATTTAACATTTCTCTTTGTTTCTTCAAACAAGGATGCCTTGGGTTTTGTAAGATTTTATTCACAAGATTTTCTTTCCAAGGTGGTGGGCAATAATATTGGAGTGGGTGGAGTAGAGGTGGTAAAGAAGCAAAAATTTCCATCCTGACCAATGCCAATGCGTAATTCTCTAATCGTATCATTGTCATACTCGGAGCATTTTTCATCGAATGATTGGAGCCATGTATCAACGGTGATTGGTGTAGGAGTATTAGATGAATTCATTGCGAATAATTAACTACAAAAACGGAAATGAAGGAAATAATTAACATCTATTGTTTTAATAATACTCGTAAATTTAACTACAAGTATTGCATTTATATAGTGACCTCCACCCAACTATATAAATGATTCCGAGATCCAAATTCATATTAATACGGGCACGGTGAGCCGATTCATCCCTTATTAATATAACTCGGTGGATTAACTCTTTAATCGATTTTACTTTTAGAACTCTCGGTCGATAAAAATTACTCTAATTCTCATCTTTAGCCCGGAACACATGCGACTACGGTCACGAATATTTCCGTTGAGCTCAATCCAAATTTCGATGTAATAACATTTTACTACCCCACTTCGCCAACGTAACAAGGTTTGTATTACGGTGAAGCCGGATTAACTCCCTTATGAAATTGGTACTTCATGGGTTTCTACTATTTGGTAAGGCTATTTCTCAATTTTTAATATGTGAGAGGTCTTGTCAATTTATTATCTATCACATTTTAAGTGAACTAAAGCGGTGAACTACGATAATTATAATTGACACGGTCGATGACTCGATATGATATGCATGTGTTGTTATGGCGATTTGGCAATGCATGTAACATATTAAGAGAAATGCAAAGCAATAAATAAAATTCCTAGTATGGCCTTCCTAAAATAGAAAATCAAATAATCTATTACATATTCGGAAACCAACTCCTTTGGTCCCTTGCCTATTCAAGTGGCATGCCTCCAAAGACACCGTCTTCGTCAGATCACCTTTCCGAATGGCACCGTCTTTGAAGATGCTCCATAATTACAAATAATAATAAAAATACAAAGCTATTCCTATTATACATTTGTAAAATGGAAAAACTAATAAAAATAAAATTGATACAAGATCACATTAAATTACAACCGAATCAATATTCCCTTTCATTACGGGTAATATTGATTAAACTAAGGCCATACTAAGATAAAATTACATAATTCAAAATTATATAAATAAAAGACATTCAACAATTGAAATATGCAGCATTATAATATGTACTTATCATGCCAAATGATGTGCCAAATCACCCTATTTAACTTATGTCGTACATATAACCCGGTTTTATGGAAATGCGTGATAATAACCTTTTAAAATCACTAATTAACGCTTAAATCACATCTAAGCTCAAATTAATTATCCTAACACTTTTTAGGACTCAAAAATTAGTCATCACTCAATTTTTGACAATAATTCAACTTGATTTAATTTTATGCTCATTTTTTACCTTAAAATCATAATATTTATGAAATAAATCCAAATTAATTTATAAAAATTTCAAAATTTGAATTTAAAATTTTTTAACATACTGGCATAATTCCATGACACTCATAATGTCAAAAATCATGGTTAAAATTTTCGAATTAATTTTGAGAAAATATAGTTGCATTTTATCGGTTTTATCTCATAAAATATTTAAATCATCCAAAAATTACTCCAATAATTTTTACAACCTTAGATCTGATTAGTGGAATATTAATACAACTTAAAATAATTTTCTCAAGCCATGCAATACGTTTTAGCTAATTTTGCTAAAATAGTCACTATTTATGCCATTTTTACTCTAAAATCCATAAATCATGCTAAAAGAGATCTTTTAATCTCGAAATTTACATACACTCTGTAAATTATGCATGTGACATCATATTAAAAAATCATGGTTTAATTCGAAATTTAACTATTTTTAACCATTTTACCTCTTTTAATCCATTTTTATCTCATAAAAATCATAAATCATGCAATATTAATCAAATTAATACGATTTTTTACACACAACTTGTAAAATATGCATGTGAGGTCATATAAAATTTTCAAGGTCAGAAACTTAGTTTAACTATTTTTAGCATTTTAATTCCCATTTTAGTCATAAAAATGTAATAAAATGACCAAAAATCATTAAAATGAGCAATAAATTTCCATAAATCATAAAAATGACCTAAATAAATTTTAGGACCAGAATATATAACATGCATAGTGATTTCGTGGCTTATACTTATAAATCACAAATTTTTAGTTTTATATGTTAACCTTTTAACTCGGAAAAATAATAACCGATTATGCATGCAACATCCTTATGCTCTGATACCACTTGTTGGGTTCATATACCTATTATTAGACTCCTCTAATAGTGAACTAGTGAATTTGTTAATTATTTGTTCTTTAGATCTAGTGCATGCATAACAACATAAAAGATTTATGAGAAAACAATGTCCCTTACATTGTAAATTTCGGATTTATGGGCACAAGTAAGGTCTCCTACCTTCACTTGTTCTTGAGCTATGATGAGTAATAGGATGATCCTCCAAAGACTTCAAGTATAGAAGTCACTCCTCTTGATTGCACCCAAGATTATCCCGTATCCCCACTAAATAATATTTGCTAGATATTTGTTTAGTAGTTTACCTTAAAATTGATTACTAATACTCATATATTACACTAATAATATTAGTAATCTTTTATGAACAATTTGAATCAAAAATCTCATGTTTTGATAGAAAGAAAACTATGAATAATGGAGGTTTTTCATGTGATAAAGATGTAAGCATCTTTTTAGAGAATAAGTGAAGAAAAGTATGAACAATAAAATGTTCTCTCACATCCTCAAATGGTCCGTCCAACATACTCTTATTAGAGCCATTTTGGTCCTTTCAAAATCACATGCTATATTGTGTAGGTAGTAGGCTTTAGCTAGATTAAAGTTGTGTCATAAGATGTTGGAGTATCTTTCCAACAACTAAATGACAAAGCTATAAAACTAAAGCATCCCTCTTATTTGGACGGTACACTTGTGCTATTATGGTCCATTTTTGTCTTATAATATTTGTCCCACAAATGCTTATAAGTCTTATGTTTAATTATCTTACATAATTAAATATTAATTTAATCATACAACAATTATATGACAAATTAATAAACATATATTCACTCAACTTATTGAGTAATATTTTACCATTATATCAACATATAATGGGTCTCATAATTGCTAGTTAGTTAAATTTACAACCTCTTGTAAATGTAAATAACTAATTACCTCTACCTCGAAATATTTATAAAACCTCAACATAATTTAGTAAATTAACATATTAATTCACTAAATTGAATCTTATTTAATCACATTACAATAAGATACATATTTCCTCTCATAAATATTAATTGTTCATATTTAAGGAATTAATCAACTTGTATCAACATACAATTAATTAACTTTACAGATAAGGGCATCATCCTTTAGGTGTGACCTTAAGGGATCAACTGACCACCACCGTCCCATGACAGTAACGTCAAACTCTAGCAAGCCAATCGTTACCGATTAATGTTGATCAGTTGACTATATAATTGAATCATCCCTTACGTATTCTTTATATGAGATTTAATTATGATATTAAATCATGTGATCGCACTATTGTCGAGGACACATTTCCCAACAGACGCGAGGCGGTTCAAGGGTCTGAACCAAGGACCTGTCGTCAGGAACATTTTAGAGTCTGTCGACTATCGGGGAGGGTCGTTTAAAGTCCATTAGACTACGTAAGGAAGCTCGCTAACCATAAGAAGAAATCATACCTGAGACTTCTTTCCCGAGATGTTTCCGGAGTTGCGTAGGAGCTAAGGGTAAGACCTAATAGATATGTAAGGATTGTGCTAGGGTGTGGGGCCCTAAAGTAAAACATCGACGAGGAGGAGGTCAAATATAAGTTCAAGCTAAGGATTAACCAAGGTTTGGGTGTAGGAACTCTAAGAAAAAGGTGATCCTAAAGGATTATGATCCTAAAAGTAGAGGCTTATGAACTCTAGGGAGTTTGGGAACCTAAAGAGCTAGGTGTATGAACCTGGGTATACAAACCTAAAAGGAAGAATCCTGGCTGGTATGGGAACTTAAAATCTAGGGGTAAGAATCCTAACTTTGGGTTTATGATCCTAAGGAAGGAGGCGTTGGTTTGGGAACTTCTGGAGAACGACACCTTTGCCAAACTCCGTGAGGAAACAAAAAAATGTTGAGGGTAGCAGGACGTCGGTAGAAACTGCTAGGGAATCTGCTTGCGTCGGTCTCAAGCGAACTCTTGCTGAGGAATGACTCTGTCTCGATTAAATCATTTTTGGGAAATCTGCTTGTATCTGCTCCGTCTCTCGAGAAGTGTAATCGGCTGTCATGGACTCTCGATAGATAAAACATATAGATAAAGGTGTGTCTAAACACCGCCGGAAATCCGCTCGTTGCTGCAAGCAAAGTCCTTATGAAAGATCCTTGCTAGGGGATAAGATACTGTGACGGCTCACAGTCTACTTGAAGATAAAATACTTCGACAGCTCGCAGTCTGCTCGAAGATAACATACTGGTCCGGACAAAAATAAATGCCCAATAGACCAAATAAATGGTATATGGTGTTGGGGAAGAGGCGCACCAAAGATGGGCCCACAAATAACGAACTTGTAACGAACTTTTGAAAATTGAGCTGGAGGGAAGCCGAGGAAGAGGTGCAGCAAGAGCTGCGACTCTTAAAAGAGGCGCGGCAGATGCTGCGTCCTTTCCTGAGTTCGTCCCTGTCTGAGTAAAAACTCGACAGAAGTCGTGTTTCATTCAAAATCAACAAAACACAAATCTTATTAAAACTCTCTCAAATTCCAAACCAAATCTGTCAAAATTTGATCAAATCTTTTCATTAATCATGACTAATCGAGGTATGTGTCTCATTCCTTCTTTAATATTTGTTTTTGCTTGATTTTTTATCGAAAAAATTAGGGTTTTCAACCCAATTATTTCGAAAATTTGGGGCTTTTCCCCCAAATACATTTGCCTTGTAAAATTTACATTAGAAATGGATAATAGGCAATGTTAGGAACATAACCATGTATTCTTTTTGAATTTTCGTCAAGTATTGAGTATTTGAGTGAAATTGAGACGGTTCCTCAGCTGTGTCGAAAATCGCTTCGAAAATGGCCTTAATATTGCCCATTTTTGATGAAATTTGATTTTTGGAATCCTTGTGTAACGGGTAAACTTCCTACCATGTCAGATTTTTGATTTGTGACAGCTTTTTCAGGACACTTTTCTAGGACATAATCGCCATTATAGCGAAATGCTGCCGAAATTTTGACTCAAACCCATGACTAGGCTTGGACTTAGACTTGACTTGACCCAATTTACCCATATGAATGGTAGGGTTTTGAAAGAAACGGCCAAAGATGGCGAGAAAAGGCCATTTTCGGGGCTTGAAAGGCTTGAAACAACCCTCACCGAGGCTTGTCGTCATCTGACGCGGCCTAATTTACTTCAATTTTGCAGGGGACATTGCTTCTACGTCGGGGAGGGCTCCCATGGACGTGGACGTCGACTTTGACCCTTCTCTTACTCTTGAGGAGGTGTTCGAGGAGGCTGTACAGGAGGAGGTTGTCGAGGAGGTCCCGAGGCGGCCCAACGTAGGACGAGGTGGTCGCCAGCTAGCGGGGGCACCTGAGTGGGCTGAGAAATGGGATGGTCGACATCTCATTTGGGCCGCGGAGAGCCACCTGTCTTACAGGACGGTGGGGAGTTTGGTAGGCTAGATTAGTCATTTCTTTACTAATTTCCTCCTTTATTCACTTGTAATTTCATTTCTCATTTTATTTGTGCTAAAGATAGCATTTTCTTGAATCGATACAGGAGGTCGGGAACTTGAAGTCCTTCTCTGGTTACACGACGATGATGGAGGCCTATGAGAGGCTGACGGAGGAGGAGAAGGTCATCATCGAGTTGGGAGCCTTCAGAGCCTTGGTGGGAGCATGGAGGGTGATCAAGGAAAGGAAGCTTCAGGCCCACCGTTGCCTAATTCGAGCCTTCCTCGATCGGTACTGGGACACGACCTCGACCTTTCACATGCCTTTTGGTGAGGTCGGGGTCACTTTGGAGGACTACGACATGATTTCTGGTATGTCGTGTGGTGAGGAGGCTGTGGTGTGGTCGTTGACGGCCATGAGGGTGGACTCGGCCGAGGCCAGGAGGCTGATCGGCTAGAACCTGGCAGAGGGTGCTGCCAGCGTTCCCGGGTTGGTACCGAGTACTTACATCAGGGACTACTTTGCGGGTAGGTCCCCGGCGTTGGTGACGATGGATGGGAGGAGACTACGAAGCAGAGGGCTCGTCTGTGGCTTTGGTGGTTCTTGTCTTCTCTTTACCTCGGAGACAAGGGGAGAGGCTGTCGACGAAGCTTCTCCCGTTCCTTTCTGACATGAGTGACCTGGGTCGGTGGGACTGGGTCACCCCTGGCTTTGCGGTTCTCACTCGCTACATGAGGGCCATGGTTCGTCCCGAGCTGATGGAGAAGGGGACTTCTCCTGCTACTGTCGGTCCTGGCTTGCTGCTGGAGGTATGAATCTTTATTTTGCATTATGAAAGACCATTACTTCTTCATGTACTTCTTTTACTTTTATCGAATTATGAAAGATCATTATCGATTATCTTGTTTTGCAGGCGTGGGTGTACTCCTACTTTCCGCGCTTCGCACCCTAGAGGACGGAGCCTGAGCCGAGGGCGTATCCAGTTGTGAGGGACTGGGTGGTGTGTCGTAGGAAGAGCCATCGTTCTTCTTACGACGTTTGTCGACGAGGCGTGAATGCCCTGAAGTTGAGTGACGTAAGTATCTTCAATAACTTTTCCCTTTATTTATTTATTGCTTTTAGAAATGATCATAAGAATGACCCTTTGTTTGCCTGTTTTAGTGGGTGCTGATGTTTATTTTTATTTGCCTCACAAGTGCACGAGGGTGTCGCAAGTATGTGAGGGTCGAACCCAAAAGACGAAATCTATGGCAGTAGAATTAATTGTTTGACTACTAGTTTAGTTCAACTCAAAAGGGAGATGATAGATTTAATTAACTAAAGAGAAATGCTAAACAAGAAGATTAAACAATTGCTATGGATGGTGATTAACAAAATTTAAGGGACTATGATATCGGGTTCACTCATATGGTTAAGGGAAGACATGCATAGGAGGATAAATTCAAAAGCAAAAGCATAGAAAAGACTTTATCTCTCGATATGAGACTAATCCCTAAGCTAAGATCGATTAAGTCCTCACCTAATCAACTCAACTACAATTTTATCATGCTAATCCTACTTACTAGCCAAGTTCTCACTTAACAAGCAAAGATAGATAGTGAAAGCACTTAAATCCTCATTTAAGCATTAACACAAACACCTAGCATGCATAATAAAATTGTAAAGCTTAAACTCAAGAATTATAATCATTCTATGCTATAATCTACCCTCATTAATCCATATGAGATCCCCCTCCATCCTAGTAGAGTATTACTCACACATGGAGATGATAACAAACACAAAAGATGGGGAATAATTTAACATAGAACAATCAAGGAGAAACATTTTTGCAATTACTACTAACTAAACTATTCAAAATATAAACAAATGAAAAATGAACAATAATAGAGAAGAATTATACTAATGATGGAGGCAAAGTTGCAATCTTTGAATAATTGGAAGAACAATTTTCACCAAATTCCAAGTTACAACCCAATACTCAAATGTAAACAATCCAACAAAACTATTTCTAAACTATAATGACAAGAAACTAAAGATTGATTGAGGAAATATTGAAACTTTGATTAAGGGTTTGCTTATAATTAAGAGAGTAATTTCAGATCTAGGGTATTGTGTACAATTGATTAAGGGAGGGGGTATTTATAGGTTTCACCATAATTAGGGTGAGGTTACAAATGGGCTTCAAAATGCGGAGATGTACTCCCAGCCGGGCAGCCGGCTGCCGGTCTTATGGCTGGCTGGGAGTTTCCTGGAAGAATATTTCATTTCCAAAGTCATCAGGTGGCCTCAGCCGGCTGGCCGGCTGCCGGTGCTTGGCCGGCTGGGAGTGCATTGACTTCTTCTTCTTCTTGTTGACTTTCAAGCTTCTTTGTGAGCTCCCAGCCGGGTGGCCGGCTGCCGGTCTTATGACCGGCAGGGAGTTCTCTGTAACTTTCCTTGAATTCTTCTATCCTCTTGTTCTCCCAGCCGGGTAGCCGGCTGCCGGCCTTATGACCGGCTGGGAGTTCGCTGTAACTTCCCTTAATTTGCTTGAGTTGTATACATATGGGGGTCCCAGCCGGCTGACCGGCTGCCGGCCTACCGGCTTGGAGTACATCTTAGCTCTTTTTCCTCCTTCTTCCACACTTAGTCTTATCAACCCGTCTTCTTGCTTCAATTCTCCCGTTCCCGCCTCAATTCCTACAAGGGAGGTATAATGTCATAGTCAAGGGAATCGGGGCATAAAATGCAAGCAAGGACATATAAAACCGACTCAAATTGAGTCAGAAAGTATGAAAATGGAGGGGGAAGATGGTGCAAATGAATCCTATATCAAACCTCCCCACACTTGAACATTACTCATCCCCGAGTAAGTCCTCGATCAATGTACAAGACACTATTATAATAAGTATCAAGAGTGCACGCACAATATAAGCATTACTTAACTATTCTACTACATAAGCCGATCGAGTATTAGCGCACTCAACGCCCTTTCAACTCACGTAGTTGTGCTTATGAGGTAAAGCACGACTCATGAGGCAAGTGAGGTGATGTGAACATTATTTGTGCACATTTAGTCCCTTAATTGAACCCATTTTGCATACTATTATAACATTCCATAGCCATTTTATCCGTCAAATGCTTTCTATTTTGCTTTCCTAGTGCATTTCGTATGTTTTGTAGGAAATAAGATAATAAGGCGGAAATTCCCGTCTTTCTTGCATATTTGGAAGCTTATTGATGAAATTAGATGGACTAGTATAAAGAGGAGGCAAGAATGTTGACCAAGGATGTAGGAATAAAGAGTATATAGAAGGATCATAGGGTTAAAAGTAAGAATGACGAGAGGGAAGACATTACAAGAATAAATTGCTCGAAAACCAAACCAAGAGTTGCTCCTTTGGCTCTGAAAGTATGCTAGATGGAACGGCGTCAAAAAAACAAGTGATCTAGGCTTTTGAATCACTCCAATAGGAGTCCGGATGAGAAAATGACGTCCGTTTTACAATCCGAGGTCAAACAAAGAAGCTGTCCGCCAATCCGCTCGTCCCGAGACCCAATCCGCTCGTCTGCTCAGGAATCCGCTCGTCCACCCTCCAAATCCGCTCGTCTTCCCTTCTTTTTATCCGAGCGTCCCGTGATTGAATCCGCTCATCCTCTTCTCCAACAATCCGAGCGTCCCGACCCCTTGGCCGCTCGGATTCCTTTACAGCAACTTTCGTTTTCTTCTTTCTCCATGAAAGATGCGCATATTTTTGAAAAACTAGTAAAAAGGAGACTAGCATCTTTCTTTGAGAGGAGCATTTCCCTACTCAACAATTAGCATGTTAATTACTATTTTACCCTTGCTTAACCTAATGAATCCCTACTATAAATACCCCATTTGTAATAATCAAAGGATTAAGTTTTTAGAGTAGAAAGCCTCCACATTAGAAAAACTCTCTTAGATTAGATTAGGAGTAGATTAGAATAGATTAATCTCAATCTTTCCACAAAATTACACATTAATCTTTCCTTAATTATTGTTCAAGTTTATTATTCAAGTTTATTATTGGGTAATTGAAGATTATTGGGTTATTATTGAAGAATTGACAACTCTTCACCAATCAATCAAGTTTCTTCTATTATTCTTTGCTTTATTATTTGGATCATCTTAAGTTGGTATAATTCTTTTACCCTTTACTCTTTATTGTTTATTTCCTCATTCTCTTATCATGTTTACACTTGTTGTGATGATTGACACCATTAATGACATGTTTACCATGATAATAAGTGAGTAGTCTCTTAACTAGGATTAGTGGGTAATTAGGGGAAACTAACATGGGATTAATCATGCTTAATCTAATATGTTCACATAATTAATTTGCTTGCTTGTTGTGATGTCAACCTATGCACATGTTATGTTTGATGAAATGCTAAGCCTATGAATCTTTGCATTTACAACCATCTCTTATCTATTCAACTTGACTTGTAAGATATAAGCCAACTCGAGTCTTGTTAGACCATGCATAGAAGTTGATTAGGAGGAAAGTAAGTCGACTTGTAGGTGTTGTACAATCTAATCGATTCGGCTCCGAGACCCAACTCTTCCTAAGAACCGTAAGATATAAACCAACTCGGTTCCTCCACAACATTAATTGCTTGCAACTTTGTAAATATGTTTGTATGATCAATACCATGAATCCCCTATGACCCCATGATATCCTAGTACTTTTAGTCATTTGTTTACATTTCTTTGTTCATTGTTTGCTTTACTTTATTGCTTACATTAGTTTAGACACAACTACAAACCCAAACAAATTGTAACACTAGCATAAATTGAGATAGATAGACTTAGAACCCAAAGCACACCGTCCCATGGATCGACCTCGACTTACCGCTAACTAGGTTTTTGTTGAGTATTATAAATGTGTTTTATTGGATGTGTGACGACCAACTCTTGTCCTATCATGAGGTCTTGCAAGAAAAATGCGATGCATTCAAACATGTAAGCACAAAAACGAGAAGTAGAATGCATCAAACAAAAATGGTCCACTTCCTCATCTAAGTGGCCGAATTTTCAGCTTTAAAAACATGGTCTCGGTTGGGAAATTCCGTCTCAGAGTCTCAATGGAGGTGCCAACTCCCTAGGCATGGCCTAGGCAACCCTAATGTGTCCAACAAAGCTCAAGAACGGATTCTAGAGCGAGAAAGGGAAAAGAAGGATTAGACCTCCGAGAATTACAAAGCCAACACAAGATTCAACCACAAGACCCGTGACTAAGGGGACCTAAGTCAACGACATCCTCACGGTTTTCACTCGTCTCTCATTAGAATTCCGGGTTCTTTTGTACAAAAAGGAACCAAAACACTCTCCTACTCTGACACGTGGGAATGTGCCTGCAATCTAATGTGTAAGACCGTCCTATGACCAAATGAAATGCAAAATGTAATAATGCACATGACATGAAATAAGGATTATAACAGGGCCAAGGAGTAGGACGAAACGGGATTGGTGCAAGCACCGTTTGGATATGTGGAGTTCAAATCAAGAATTATCGAAACATCATATCCCATTTCTTATTGCAACACATGAGACACGTCTATGCCCTAACATAGAATTGACAACCAATCACTATGCAAAAATTTCATAAACCCAACTCAAATTGGAAAAATTTGAAAATACTCCATTTATTTCAACAAATGAGCAATGTCTACACCCTAACAAAAACTCGGTTTCCCAAGTTATGCAAAAATTGTGTAAACCCGACTAATTTTGGAAAAACATCAAATTGCCCCTTTATTTAGCAACGGCTTTTTCTACCCCTTTTAATGATGAGGAGGGGTGTTGCTTGTCTTTCTCTTCTTCTAGCACAATTATTTACAATCACACTTCTCTTCTTGGATTTTTCACAACTTTTTCACTTTTCTATTTTGTTTTTCATTTCTTTTTCAAAACCTCTTATTTATATACAATGCCAAATGTGCCAAATTTCAACCCATGTCGATACGTATACTATCCACCACTATGACCCAAATCACCTCCTACAACACTACTACAAAACCGACCAATTCTTGATCAAGGAAGGGTGGTTATGGAATGTAGCTATTTTAGTGGGCTTGCCAATTGAAAAGGCTAAGGCTCAAAGGGGGTGAATCAAAAAGGGAGATAGTGGAAGGGACAAAACAAGGCAATTAGGCTATGTGAGGTTCATATGCATGTGAAAATATATTTTATTTCATAACTTGTGCACAAAAATGAATTGCAAATCATGGTCTAAGGACGGAACGACACACTTATGCATCTAGACATGACACGTCCCGCGAGGAGACCTACTCACAATCCTAAGTGAGGGTTGGGCATGAATGTACCAACCCTAGGAGGCTCTAATCCTCACATATGAGTAGCTAGGTCGAGACTTAGGTCTAGCCTACGGCCAATGGTCTCACAAGGCGGCTTAGACTCGTTGGTCGGGTCCCAAATTTCCCATGGCTAACCTATGGACACGGGTGCAAGCCACGGGGAGGGGGAAGGCACGGTTGAGACAAACGTCATCCTTGGGGTATATGCTTCTGTAGATACCCAGTATCTGCTGAGACTCCAACAAACACCTGATGATTATCGGACTACAACATGTTTTGGGATTGCAGCGTCTGATCGACAGTTTGTGTACAACTTTACGTCGGAAAACTTAAAACGATTTCGAAAACAAAACATTTCAAAACATTTCAAAAATACCTGGAGTGTTTAATGCACGGCGACGGGGTCACAATGACACTAACTAGAGTCAAAACCGACACCGGACCAAAAACTGACTCGAAAATTCAAATCCCGACTCCAACAACGAGTCAAACCGAGTCAAACACAAAAACCAAAACATTTCAAACCTTCTACCTTAAGTTTTCCCGGATTCACGTTGGTCAAGTACCAAACATTTGACTACAAAACCTAGGATAGAACAAATCATGATTGCGTTTGTTGTGATAGTGACAACACAACTCGAAGTGCCGCGACGTGGCTCACGCCTCTTTGAGCATCCCAGGTGGCCACGTCGCTCAAAACTCACACAACCACTCATTCTCCTATAAATACCCCTCAAATGCCACCCATTTGACGCTCACGCGAGTGTTCTCCCCCTCTTTTCTCCCTTAAAATTCTCGACTCGACTTCTAAAGTCACAATCCGACGCGTGTTTACGACCTACCGATCATAAACACGAGCCTTACACATTGTTTGGTACCGTCATCGTGCATTAAATCACTTGTCCGACCACTTTGACCACTACACCATCACTAAACTTTTAAAACACTCTTTTACTTACCAAAACGGTTTTAAACCGAGTTTTTTCCGATCAAACGAGTTGTTACACTTACTTCGGTCACTCGCCATAACCAAACATGTAAGTATGAGGGTGTAAAAATCCTCTTTTATTGTGTTTTCATTTGTTTCATGACTCTAACATGCTAAAACATGCATAACATGAACCAAAACATGGAATAAACGAGCCAAAACTGATTTTTGGTCTGAGGCAGAAGCCCCTTAGGTCGCCAACTGGCTCGCGCCTAAATGGGGTACTCAGACCAGAGATCAACTGTGTTTGTTCTCGTCATTTCCCTTAATCCATCTTTCATATTTGTAATCGGTTTTTACCATTTCAAGTATTTTCGAAACCTTTTTGTTTCATTTCACATGTTTTAACCATAAAGCATTTTTCACCCTTGGTTCTTCATACCATGACGGTTAAATCCGTGTTTCGGTGATAATATTTGGTTAATGACATTTAAAAGGTATTTTAAAGCCTTTTATTTCATTTCTTTATATTTTCAAACAAACATATTAGTCACCAACACAAAGTCATCCTTGGTTATACATACCATGCCGGATTTTAACCCGGGTACGATGATGAGTACCGACTAATTACATTCAACATGGACTTAAAACAATTAGTCCATAATCATTTTTCAAAAATATTCATGTCAAGTTTGTCAAATCGAACCCGACACCGAATATTATCAAAATAATGATGATTATTCGAGTCTAGTTCTTCAAATCAACAAATGCGGTCTAAACGACCCTTTCAAAATCAAACCGGGTTCAAATACCCATTTCAACACGTTTTATAACGTTTTCTAACAGTCCAGAACACGGCATACAACCGTTGGCTAACCCGCGCCTCAAGCAGGCCTTTTCTTTCTCATTTTCAAAACCGAGAGGAGGCCCCTTACACCGACGGTGGCTCGCGCCTCTTATAGCCGTGCAGTACAGGGCCTGTTCCCTTCAAAGATTAGTCTAGGACGATCCGACCCGGCTAACCCGGATATAGGACGGATCAGATGACTATTCGATTATTCAAAACCATATTTGCAAAATGCCTTACTAAGACAAATGGATCATGTTATGCACCCTAAACCTAATACGGTAAATGGATGTTTAATTTCCGTCTTGCATGCAAATCAATCATTAATCCAACTCGACATCTTATACTTGATACGTGGATTAAATCAACCGACTTAGAAAGCTCTCACATGTTAGGTTTAAATCATTGGATGCGCATTCATGCATTTAAACCGTTTTATCAACTTTTGCATTCAACCAACCAAGATCGATCAGTAGAGGCCGTTAAACGCGGACGGGATTGGGTGTCTGATTAAAGGGCTTACCAATACGTACCTTCACCTCTTACTCAGAAACTTTGGATAGTGGACGACCTTATCCAGGGCGTACGAGAGTCATTCCAGAGATAGGATGCTAAAGAGGGACGATTTCCTTATCTTTAGTACCTATGTCAAACGCTGCTTTGTGCTTCGATTTGACCGAGGTATAAAGTGGAATTCGAACGGGTTCCAGGCATCCCACAAATGCTTGGTGGCAACTCCGAACATCTCTAATCGTTTCGAGACCCTTATCGAGACGAAACCGACCGATCTAAAACGATCTGGTCGAAGGCATTTTTACGCCGCCGAGCGTGGCTTTCAAAAAAGACCGATGTATGTCCACAGATCGGCTGGGCTTGCAGGTGGGCCATGTCCAAAGATTGGCGACTCCGCTGGGGAAAACTAGGACACTTACGTCTTTGTGATCCCTAGATGGTGAGACTCGAACGAGGTCTTGGTTGGAATGCATTAATTGATATTACGGTCACGGTCGGGTTCCTTGTCCGGGCCCACAACCTAACCCTTTTCGACCAATTGGCTCGTCCCGTCGGCGTGAGTTTTCTCATCCCCGCGTTTCGAATCCCGATTGAGTCAAGCATACCGTTGACGTTACACATTTCTGTTTCGTCAAAGAGCTTTCATCACTTTTGAGCACGAGGCTAGGGCACCCTCCTTACACATTTTGTTTGGATTGGTATCCCTCTCGCAAATCGGGGTTTGATTGCTTGGTGTGTAACCCACCCTTTTTAAGCCAAAACCCGTGTCAGCATGATGCATAATATAATGAAACTGTGAGTGCTTATGTGTTACCTGATCATAAGTCCTTCCGTGTCATTTTCAAACTTGCAAAACACCTTTTTGCGCCGTTATAATGGCCTTTTCAAACCTCGGTCTTTCGCCGACCGATGCACGCCTTTCTAGGCCGTCGTAATGACAATTTTCAACCCGATTTTGTATAACCATTTCAACACGCCTTTCTAGGCCGTCGTAATGACGATTTTCAAACCCGGTTTTGTATAACCATTTCAACACGCCTTTCTAGGCCGTCGTAACGACGATTTTCAAACCCGGTTTTGTATAACCATTTCAAATCATCTTTTTACGCCGTTATAATCGCCGCGTCTAGACACGGATTTTAACCCGTTTCGCGCCGACAATGGCTCTTTCAAAACCCGAGAAAAGCAAAAACCCTTTTCACGAGACACTTTCGAGATCCCGAGGACCATGCACCATCCTCGAGACCTTTTCAAACATTTCAAACTCGATTTTCAAAACATACAATTTTGAATTTCAAAACCGTCTCGGGAAGCAACACACTGTTTTCCGAGCCGACTCAAACTCAAACCGTCTTTTGCAAATAAACTTAAGACAGCCCTTTTCAACTGATCGACTTGCGGAGATTTCTATCTTCGGAAGCCGCCCACTAAAGCGACAAATGAATCTTTTTGAAAATTTCTATTTTCGAAAACTTCGGTCCACCATTCCAATTCTGCCCCGTGTCTATCGAGTCAAAGCAAACGTACTTATGGGTCTTTACTTATGAGTCGTCTCACCACGAGACCCGTCCAATGGCGTCACGCCGTCATGATTGGACTCGTGTCAAAGGTTCGGTCAAACACCGTCACGTCATAAATCGAGTCAGCACCGAGGGAGCACACACGGTCGGCCCGTCTTGTTGAGTCGATCTTGGTCTCGTCCTCTGTGTTGTCTGCGTTCAGTCTTGGAACCGTGTCGAATTGAGTTTTAATGTGAGCCGTTTTTCTGCCTCAGAGCCTTGGCCCCGTCTTCAGCTTCGTCCAACAACAACAATGATAACAACAGAGATGTCACAACTGATCAGCTAGCCAGCCTGTTTACCGCTCTTAAGGTCACTTTGGATCGCGTCGAGACCCGTATCGACGCCCTAGAGAACAAGGAAATTGGGGAACATAATACCCCACCTCTGACTGAGACTGAAAAGAGGCTGAAACTCTTAGAAGAACAACTCCTAGCCCGGGGTAACAACATCCACCTTGAAAATAACCGAAGGTTCGAACCTGTTGGGGACCAGTTACCTGACAACTTCACCCTGACTGACGTACCTAAGTTCAAGGGAGTGGAGGACCCACTCAACCACATCCGTGCTTTCAAAGACTACATGGCCATTAAGGGGGTCAAACAGGAACTTTTTACCAGGATCTTCCCATCCTCTTTGGAGCCGATTCCTCGCCAATGGTACTACTCCTTGGATCCGAAAAACCTTACCACCTGGGATGAGATCGCAGTTGAGTTTGCCAAATAGTATGCCAACAATGTCGAGATCTAGGCCAACACCCGTACTCTCGAGGTGTTAACCCAAAACGACAAGGAAGGATTCACTGAGTTCCTAACCCGTTGGAGGAGGGTGAGTACTCAGTTGGTCGAGAAGCGAGTGAGTCAACTCGGTAGAAAAATTTGTCAACAACCTCCGCCCGGTTTATGCCAACTGCTTTGAGGTATCGAATATCAAAACTTTTCAAGATCTGCAGATTCTGGGGACACGTATTGAGGACGACCTCCGAATGGGTGTCTTAGCAAAGACCACAGGCAGGGGTTATCAAGGATCCACCTCAACCGGATCTCGCCCTTACGGCCAGACAAACAAGATTGATGAGGTTAACCTTGTCGAACCATCTGCCAAGAAAACTGAACGCCCCCAGAGAGTGTTCACCAACATAGGGTCAACTTATGCGAGTGCCTTGAAAAGGCTCATGGACCAAGGGAAGCTACAACCGATCGGGCCCACCCCGGACCCGGTCAACGCCAAGAAATCCCGATTTTGGAGCCCCAACGCCTACTGCCAGTATCATCGAGGGAAAGGGCATGATACCGAAAATTGCTTCAAACTCAAGCACCTTATTCAAGACATGATTGAGAAGGGAGATTTGCCTATACCCCCACCAACTAAGCCAAACAACAAGACGAATCCTCTGGGAATTCACACCATCTCTGACGATGAGCCGGCCCTAGACTGCTCTCATCTCATCTTGCCAATTAACGACGAGGTGAATGTTCTGGAAAAGGACCCTTCAGATGGAATGTTCGTGTTCAGTGCTGCCACCATGCTCACTATGTTTCATCAAGTTGAGGAGGCCATTGCCAGCCTTTCTGAGAGAATCACTCGACTCGACGACGCCTACCGACGACTCATCTTCAATCCCCCGGCACCACGTCCGAGGGAGAATTCCCCAAGCATTCAAAGCTACCCACCCCAGGATGGATTGCTCCCGCGACCATGCTGGCATAGACCCCACGAAAATCACCTTCAAAATAACCACCTCCACGAGAATTACCCTCAAAATAACTACCCTCACAAAAATCGCCCTCACAAAAATATCCCCCCACAAGAACTACCCACCGAGGAATACCCCTCCAAGGTATCCTCGAGACCCTGAAATTAACGGCATATGGCGGGATGATGTTGAGGATGTATATGTCATCCCAGGGAAGGAAAAGCAGACGAAGTAAATCGGACATCTCACCCGGTCCGGACGCCCCTATCAAAATCCGAGCAACCCAGCGGTCGTTCCAACAACGAATGACCAAATCGTCCCAGAGGTGGACACTCAACCAAAGGCTCCCGAGAACTCAATCCTGAAACAGCTCCAGAAAGCAAAAGCCGAGATCTCAATTTGGCAACTGATCGCAACGTCTTTTGAGCATCGACAGGCCTTGCTGCAGGCCTTGGGGAAACTAACCGTGCCCTCCACCTCTTCCCCAGAAGAAATAGTGGCACACATGACGAGAGACGCCCATGATCTGAGTAACCCGGTCGTCTTCTCCGACGAGGATATCCCCCTGTTCGGAGCCAATCATAACCTGACCCTGTACATCATCGTACAATGCCTCCAGAAAAATATACCAATGATCCTCGTGGATGATGATTCCGTCGTGAATGGCATTCCTCTCAAGACTGCCCACAGGCTGGGTATCAAAGAATCTGATTTAATCCCAACGAATTAAGGAGTACGCGCCTACGACGGCACTCGTCGCAAGGTCGCAGGGCTAGTCACTTTGACCGTCGCAACCGGGCCATTAGGGAGACAAACCAGTTTTCAAGTGGTTGACATCGACGCGTCCTTCAACATGCTCCTGGGACGTCCCTGGATTCACGCCGTCAAAGCAGTCACCTCAACGCTCCACCAAAAGATCAGGGTCCCCTTCAACGGGAAAACGATTACGATCCCCGCTTCCCCAATCAAAGCAGTTATGAGAAGAGGGGCAGCCTCCCAAGCCATTGAGGAGGACGACAATGAAATATGGGGTTTCCAAGCAGTGAACGCCATAACTGATGAACTAACAACCTCTGAATGTGACCCGTTCGCCAACCTCACGATCAACCGTATCATGATGCGTCAGGGTTATTTCCCGGGTTTGCTTCTCAATCCACTAAAGGACCCATTGCCTCCCTTGAAACAGGCTAAGGTCCCCAACATTCCCTTTGGGCTGGGATACGAACCTACCAACAAAGATATCCAGGAGATGAACCTCCTAGTCCGAAAACGCAAGAAGCACGGAGTCATCCTCCGTCCAGACCACCTAACCCTCAACGGATACTTTGTCCCTGAGGGAGAATCTGAACTCTACCACGGCTTTCGGGAGCCAATCTATGACTCTGTGGCCAAAACTAGATACCCGGGAGTGGAAGTATTTCAGGACTGCTACTTTATTCCCGACAACATCGAAGCTGCATCAACTGAGTCCAAACCGTCACCATGCCTCGACGGACAAGCTGTCACACTACTCTTTGGGGAAGATAACATCAAACGCCTCGACTATGAGGACATCATCAACATCGCCCTGAAAGACAATCAGTTTGATCCAACCGCCTTGATCTCCGATACTAACCCGGAGAAAGCTACCCAGGGCTGGAGGAAGACTATCAAGTGGACCGATCGCCAAGGCCGCATTCTCAAGATAACAACTGGAGAAGGCCTTATGTTCAAGGAGGGAAGTGATGAAGGATCGAGTCGAGTCGAGTCGAGTCGAGTCCGTCATAGCTCCTAACACTCCCGATGTCCCGGTCAAGGTCCCCTTCCCCTTTGTTTTATCACAAAGTCGTGGGTGATTCAGAGGCTGAGTCTACTAGGGTCACCCCCACTCCCATGAAAGGTGACAACCTGGAGCCTGTTCCAGGGGCCACTTCCTCTGTTGTGTCGCCTCTGACTTACCACGAGATGTCTGTCCTTTCCGAGCTATTCGCTCGTGTCAACTTAATGAACGCTAAGTTTGCTTATGACTCGTCTCAATTTAACTGCAATGCAATTCTGAATGATTACGAGGAACTTGACTTGAGTGACTACCCACCTCACTTAGCCAAAGAACTTGACAAGCGGGAAACCAGAACCCCCATCATTGAGGAAACTGAGCCTATTAACGTAGGAACCGACAATACACCTCAAGAACTTAGGATAGGGACAACCCTGGACCCCACGGAAAGACAACAGTTCATTGACCTCCTCCACGAATACAAGGACGTGTTCGCCTGGTCTTACAGAGACATGCAGGATTGACAGAGAAATTGCAGAGCACCGGATACCCATCAAACCCGGGGCTAAACCTGTGAAGCGGAAGCTACGCCGGATGCGTCCTGAGTGGGCCTTAAAAATCAAAGAAGAGGTGGACAAACAGTTCAAAGCCGGGTTCATCAAAGTGTCTGAATACTCGGATTGGGTGGCCAACATTGTGCCCGTGCAAAAGAAAGACGGACGAATTCGGGTTTGCGTCGACTTCAGGGATTTGAACAAGGCGAGTCCAAAGGACGACTTCCCTTTGCCACATGTTGACATTCTGGTGGACAACACTGCCGAACATGCTCTCCTATCATTTATGGACGGGTATGCCGGGTACAACCAGATTAAAATGGCTGAGGAAGACATGCACAAAACTGCGTTCACTACACAGTGGGGTACATATTGCTACACGGTCATGCCTTTCGGCCTCATCGACGCCGGAGCAACCTATCAGAGAACCGCTACCACTCTCCTACATGATATGATACACAAGGAGGTAGAGGTATATGTCGATGAACATGATCGTCAAATCAAAAGAACGGGACGGCCACATCAATGCCCTCCGGAAATTCTTCGCTCGTCTGCGGAAATATAACATGAGACTAAATCCTCAGAAGTGCGCATTCGGGGTCACCTCCGGAAAACTCTTGGGGCATGTCGTCAGCAAAAAAGGCATTGAAATTGATCCAACCAAAATCAAAGCCCTTCCACAAATGCCTCGGCCTAGGAACGAGAAGGAGATTCGGGGATTTCTCGGTCAGGTTCAATACATCAGCCGGTTCATTGCCAAGCTCACTATGATCTGTGAACCGATATTCAAGAAGCTTCGCGCCTCCGATCACACCGATTGGGACGACGACTGTCAGAAGGCATTCAACAGGATAAAGGAAATCCTATCCAAACCTCATGTCCTCATGCCACCTCAACCGGGGATTCCTCTATCCCTATACCTGACTGTTACCAACACAGCCATGGGCGCAATGCTAGCACAAACAGTTGGCAACGAGGAGCGAGCCATCTACTACATCAGCAAAAAGTTCATTGAGTACGAGACGAGGTATACCCAACTGGAAAAGACATGCCTTGCCCTAGTATGGTCAACAAAGAAGCTGCGGCATTACATGCTCAGCTACTCGGTCCACATCTACTCCAAGATGGACCCGGTTAAATACATCTTCGAAAAACCCGTACTAAACGGAAGGATGTCTAGATGGACACTCATGCTGTCCGAATTTGATCTCAAGTTTGTACCCCTCAAGGTTATCAAGGGAAGAGCAGTCGCCGACTTCCTAACAGAAAATCCCGTCAACGAGGATCCAACGACCGACACATGGTCACCTCCTGACGAAGATATCCTTTGTGCCGACTCCGACGCATGGGGCCTATACTTTGATGGTGCATCTAATCTTAGAGGCTTCGGGGTAGGGATCCTTCTAATATCACCAGAGGGAGAACACGTTCCGATCTCGGTCAAGCTAGACTTCGCCGTCACCAACAATGCCGCTGAATACGAGGCATGTCTCATCGGCCTACAAGCAGCCATCACACTTGGCATCAAGAGATTGAGGGTCCATGGCGATTTCTCACTACACATCAATCAGGTATCCGGATCATGGAAAATTCGATCTGACAGCTTAGCCCCCTACCGAGCAAAGATCAATCAAGAGGCCGAATTCTTCGACCAAGTCGACTACTTCCACTTGCCACGAGAGGAAAATCAATTTGCTGATGCCCTGGCAAAGCTTGTCGCGCTCATCAACATACCTGACGACATGACATCGATGCCCCTATATGTCGAGAGAGGGAGCGAGCCAGCTCACATTTGTGCTATTATCGACGACGAGGAAAGCCATGATGAACCTTGGTACCAAGCCATCCTCAATTACAAAACCAAAAACGAATTTCCTCCCAACTCTGATCAAAGAGGACAAAGAGCCATCCGTTTACTTGCATCACAATTCGTGATAAACCAAAATCAACTCTACAAAAGAACACCCCAAGGAATTCTCCTCCTTTGCATTGACCATCACAAAGCCAAAAAAGTCATGGGAGAGGTCCACGACGGAGAATGTGGCCCTCACATGAGTGCAATGATGCTTACACGGAAAATCATGCGGCTAGGTTACTACTGGACAACCATGGAAGCCGATTGCCGTAACTACGTCAAACATTGCCACAATTGCCAAATCTTCGCCAATATACAACATATACCATCATCCCTTTTATACACCATGACGTCACCCTGGCCATTCTCAACCTGGGGCATCGACATCATCGGTAAAGTCAACCCGGTAGGCACCACGGGGCATTGCTTCGTCCTCGTCGCCATCGACTACTTCACCAAATGGGTGGAAGCACAGTCATATGCAGTCTTGACCGCCAAACAAGTGGCCAAGTTCATTCAAAACAACATCATCTGCCGATATGGGGTACCCCATGAAATCATCAGCGATCAAGGCTCTCACTTCCGGGCGGAAACTCAAGCCTTGCTGGACAAGTACAAGATCAAACGACATCGTTCATCCCCCTGCCGTCCCCAAACCAACGGAGCGGTGGAGGCAGCGAACAAAACTCTTGTTACCATTATCAAGAAAATGCAAGACAACTACCGCGATTGGCCGAGCAAACTCCCATTCACACTCTGGGGATACCGAACCTCCATTCGAACACCGACAGGCGCCACACCCTTCTACCTAGCATACGGTATGGAGGCGGTTCAACCGGTGGAGTTAGAGATCCCATCTCTACGCATCCTACTGGAGAGTCAAGTCCCTGATGCGGAATGGACCCGTCGAAGGTACGAACAACTCACTCTCCTAGACGAACGGCGACTCAACGCCTTGCACAACGTCCAGCTATACCAACGACGTATACAACGGGCATTCAACAAGAAAGTTAAACCCAGAAACATCCAGGAGGGCGACTTGGTCCTCAAGTCAGTTCGATCACCATTACCCGTCGATCCGAGGGGAAAATTCAAACCCAACTGGGCCGGACCTTACCTGGTCAAGGAAATACTTTCGGGGGGCACAGTGAGACTGAGTGACCTAGATGATGAGGACTTCGCAAACCCGACCAACCTAGACCAACTCAAGAAATACTACCCTTGAGCCCTACCAACCAACAACCTAGCCTAGTTTTGCAACGAGCACCAACCTCAACCCTTTTCAAGTCAAGTTCCTCAATATGTTCTGATTTGAAATTGCATGTTTTATCGAGTCTAAGCTGCGGCACCTTGCCCGTTTCGAATGTCCTTTGATACGTCAAAGGCAACGTCCATTTGCACTACAAAAACAAACCCTCTGAACTACGAGCATGGTTTGATTTCACCTCTTCAGGTGAATACGTAGGCAGTCCCTCTTATGCCTGAGGGATACAACCACAAAACCCAATTCAAATTCACAAAACCTTTCGAACTACGATCATGGTTTGATTTCACCTCCCCCGGTGAATACGTAGGCAGTCCTTTCTTACACAAGAAGGATACAACCATTCCCACAATCAAAAAAAAAACATCCCAAAAAAAAGAAAGGGAAAACCATTCCCTTTCCCACCAAAATACGAAACGAGCCTTTATCCCTTTCCACAAAATACCACTTTCCCAAGTGCATTTGTTTAGGACGATTCAATTTGAATTGCCTTTACAAAACGGATGGAAGAAACAAACGTTCACAATTTTCGACACGAGCAATCCTCTTATTTAATCAATAATGGGAGGGATTACAATTTCAACAACAAATAAAGCTCGACGAGTCTACAACTTGTCAAAGCTAAGGTGTCCACTAACACACCTCACATAATAAAACTAGCACAAAACGCACAACAACTAGCTAGTACAACATAATAAAAACTCACAACAATAATACAACATAATACTAAAGTGGGTAATGGAGGTCTTCACTCTTCCATTCTACCCTTGCCCTTTCCTTCGGGGTACATCTTCCCCTTGTTCTTCTTGTTGGCCCGCCTAGCATGGACTTCCTCCTCAGAACGGATCCTCAACGGATCTAAGACGGCGACGGCCTCCGGTCTAGCACAAGACCCCATATTCGACCCAAGACGAGCCAATACATGGCCCACCATATGCTTAGGGCCGGAACTCCTCCTCTTCGGTGGTCTCATCACATCGGGAGTAGCTCCATCAACATACTCCTCAAAGAAGGCACGGTTGGCCTTCCCAACCTCTCGATACTTCAAGTCGACAACCTCGTCCTTACGGAATTTGGATCTCTCTTCCAAGGACGGAGCACGTGACCATTTGACATAAGCGGGAGTCACCCATGTCGTGGCAACGGGGTTTGGCACCTCCCAAAGCGGCCGAGTGGCCCACCACCTTTCAAAGAATTCCACGAGCTCGGAGTTCCGGAAAACATTCTCTTGGACAAGAGTATCTTGAGCGGGCACCTTTTGTTGACGCCCCATTTGCCTCATGAGCCTTTCGGGATAAATGAAGGAAACAACCTTCAAACCCACCACCATCAAAGAACGAGGATTAGCACCCGAAGCGGGCAACCCCGTGAAGGACCTCAAGTGCCACCACGGCACCACCCAACGGATATGAGGACCACCCTCCTCCGCCAATCTCGCGGCCCAATAGGCCTCGGTGGAAGCAAAACTATCCGGTTACAATTTCTTCCTCATAGTAAGGTGACGGAAGGAATAAGAAGAAGGATTAACCGGAGGCTCTACATACCTTAGCCTCTCCAATAGCCACACTTGGAGGATCCTTGGCGATCCAAAAGAGGGAGCTTCTCCACAAGAGCCTTCCTTGTCCAAAGCTTGGATAATCTCTCCAAGCACCAACCATGATGGATCTCTACCATGCTCCATTTGCTCAATCACATGGATAAGGGTCATGCTACCATGGCATCTTGGCCCCTCCTTCTTCAAGACATCAACAAAGAGGTACACACGGACAAGGCAAAATGCAAGTGCCCTTCTCCTAGCCACCTCCGAGACATTAGCATCTAACCAATTCGAAAAGATGTTGATAAGAGCCAACATATCCACACCGTGTGGAGCAAGAAGAAAGTTGACTTGGCTTGTTGATAAGCCCAACATGGAACGGAATTTCTCCTTGTAGCACAACCGAGTCGGAGGAAGCACCGGAGCACAACCCGGCCACCCACCAATGGCTCCAACTTCTTCGGCAAGAGGACAAATTTCACCTTTCGGGAAAACGAAAACATGATGTTTCGAATCCCAAAACCGAGAACATGCTTCAAGAAACGAAGGTTGCACCTTGACCTGACGAAGCACCAACAATTGACCAACTCCCATGCAATCGAGTTGATACTTCTCGGGAGGCGACAAATCCCGGCACCATTGTCGCAAGGCGTTCTCGAAAACATCCATGAAATATTTTTGTGGAAGAAGAAGAGGTTTTGTAGAGATGATTTTGTGTTTCGGATGATGAAACAATGAAACGCAAACGTCCCTATTTATACAAAATGATCAGCGCATTTTTCCATAAAAGAGGAGAGCCGGCTTCCATCGCCGAGCAGCTCGCGCCTCTTTGAGGCTTCTCCAGGATTCCCGCTGTTGACTTGTCTCTTTCAACATGTGTTTTCTCCTGACACCTCAAACCTCCCGCCAGGAACCTCGCGCCTCTTCGGGTTGATCCGGGAAATTTTGTGTTTCTTCACACTCACATTTCCTTGTTTTCGCGTTTTACGAAATCCGACACGGTTTCCATGACGCAGCTTTAAACATACGGTTTTTTCTTTCTTTTTTTAAAGGGGGGAAGGGCTAGTCGCCCCGATCCGCGATGGATCGTTTCCATGTCAGTCGAAATCCCGAAAATTTTTCGCTTTTTCGCAATTTTCTGGCAAAAATCAAAATCAAAAATTGATAACACGACATCAATTTTCCTCCAAAAATTCAAGCACTCACAAATTCGAGTCTTCACCTCAAAAAGCAAATGTACTCGCAAAAATCCTTTTTCTAAAAAATCTTTCCTGACGGTTTGAGTTTTTATATTTTTTCGAGTCAATTTTCAAGATTTCGATGCAATTTAATTCATGACACGAGTTAATTGCTCAAATTTTCAAATCAATTCCTTTTGAATTCCGAACGTGGCGATTTTGTCACGGAATTTTCAAAATTCAATTTTAACTTCAACTCATCTTGGTTAATTTTGTTTTCAACCAAATGCTTCTACGTGTTTACGTTTTTGCGTATGTGCTATCTGTCGCCTGTTTTCTACAACTAACGATGCAGGAACTGGTGCAAAACAAAAGGAGAATCAACAGCCGACAGCGCTCCTCCGAAACACAACACGAAAAAAAAGAAGCCAAAAATCACAAAATGAACCACAATCCAAAAACACATATATACAAACCGCCTTACGCAAAATACATCGACAAACGTCTATCATACAGACACTGGCCTAAAACAAACGTCTATCATACAGATACTGGCCTAAGACAACGAACTGGGGGCTATCCGCCACCTACCGAACTAAGCACTCTCTATCCTCTCAAACGGTAAAGAAAGGGAGCAACACGGGAAACAGGGGAGCAACAGCGGAAGCAGAGGAGGTTACCATGACGATAACCCTCCGCTCCTGCTCCATGACAAAAAAGAAGACAATGCCTGGCAGATTTTGGATGATGAGAAGGCCAAGAACCATGATGCGATGCACCACTTCAGTGTTGACCCCCAATCATCAGCCATCCTGCCCATGAGCCACGACGAAAAGGACAAACCGACCATATTAGCCGCCTATCCGAATCTCTGCAGACAACGACCAACGATCGATACCCGATCATTGGCCAGACAAAGGCCGCCAGGGAGAAACACAACCAAGCCTGTAACAAAAAACAGTCGACTCTCCCCCTCCGGGATCGACTTCCTCCTCCAAAGCCTCGACAACGGACCTCATCGGTCCCAGACGATACCCTGCGATAAAAAAACAACAAACAAAAAACGTCAGCCGAAATTTCGGCATTACGACGGCGTGAAATGGATAAACCCAAAAACAAAAAACAACCTGCAATACAAAAACAAAGGGCAATCCCGCCCCAAACCATTCACCAAACAAAACAACACAAAAACGACTCGCCCCTCTTTTCAAGCAAAAGCCGAGTCAAAACCCCAAAAAAAACGGCATTTCAAGACCCATACAAGGTCAGCCAATAACCCAAAATACAAACCCGGCACAATGGGGATTTTTCTGCGGCTCAAAAAGGCAATTCATACGCTAATTTGAGCCCAAATCGGTCAAAAATTCAAAAAACGACCGTGAAAAGGCAAACGTGATTTTATCACGCCTCAAGACGACCTAAATCACCAATAAGGTCCATTTCAAGGCAAACTGACTCAATTTAAGCCCAAAGAGACGCTTATTTTATCAGACGTAAGACCGTCGCAAAAGACAAAAATTCACTTTTGCCCACAAACACCCAACGAAGGTCCTTAAATGGCAAATACGGGTTTTCCCAACTACAATGCAACCTAGTGGGACCCACTATCCAAGCAAATAAACTTGCCATTGTGAAATGAGACGGTTTCTCGCCTCACTCACGTTTTTCGAGCATAGGGAGCGGGAACGGGGACCAAAATGCAAACTAAAAGCACCCCTATACTCCTAAACAGGTTTCTAACCTAATGCAAACATCAATTTCACTCGAAATTGGCTAAATCAAAAACGCCCAATTCGATTTTTTAGGGCGAAATCCGCCCTAATTCCACTAAGCTAACAATCAACAAATTTGAAAGGATTCAAGAGGAAATACTTACCTTGAGATGACATTTGTTGACAATGGCACAAGTGAAAGCAAGCTTGAAGGTCCTTTAATGGCGATTTGGCGAGATTTTGAGGTTGAAGATGAATAATCATCCGCAGCTCTACCTCGCGTCTTTTTAGCAAGAAATAGGGAAGCCGGCTTGCATCGCCAGGTGGCTCGCGCCTAAACCAGGCCTCCCTTTTTGCTTTTCAGCGAAATTTGGGCTTTGGCCCAATTTCCCACAACAAACTTCAAAATTTTCGTTGACGATATGAATGTCGTCATTTCCTCGAAAACAAACAAAACAAATAGTGAAAATTTAAAACTCGCTATTTTCAAGCAAACGGCGATCAAAACTGCCAACTTCAAAAAATAATAGCGAAATTCGAAAACCGCTATTTTCTCCAAATTTCAAGCAAACGGCGATCAAAACCGCCAACTTCAAAAAATAATAGCGAAAGTTCGAAAACCGCTATTTTCTCCAAATTTCGAGCAAACGGCGATCGAAACCGCCAATTTCAAAAATAATGGCGAAATCAAAATTCACCATTTTCCTTCAAATTTTCCAAAATAATAGCGAAAATTCAAAAACTGCTATTTTTCAAGCAACGGCGGCACATAAACCGTCACTTCAGTCAATAGTGAAGATTCCAAATTCACTATTACCATCAAATGTCAACGGCGGCACATAAACTGTCACTTCAATCAATAGTGAAGATTACAAATTCACTATTTCTTTCAAAATGTCAATGGCGGCACATAAACCGTCACTTCAATTAATAGTGAATATTCCAAATTCACTATTTCCATCAAATGTCAACGGCGGCACATAAACCGTCACTTCAATCAATAGTGAAGATTCTGAATTCACTAATTCTTTCAAATGTCAACAACGGCGATCAAAACCGCCACTGCAAATTCAAGCAAACGAATGGTGAAAATGCCAAATTCGCTATTCTTTCAAGTGCTAGGAGGGGGCTTCCTCGCGGAACCCGCTCATTCCGAAACAGTGATAGTGAGAACCCATACTCGCTATTTCCCCAGCGACATCACGAGTTCGCTACTTTCAAAACAAGCCCATTCGTCGCGGCAACACACATGGTCCCTTAACCGACCGTACCATATGGCTGGCGAGCCTTTGTCCGCAACCTATTCAAGGACACATCCCGAAGATGCCTCAGGTACATTTCCTTGTCTCGGCTGGCGAGCCTTACAACGCATCGCGGCTGGCGAGCCCTCCTCACATATGCACCACGGCTGGCGAGCCTTTGTCCGCACCCTTTCAAGGACAGATCCCGAAGATGCCTCGGGTACATTTCCTTGACTCGGCTGGCGAGCCTTGCAACGCTTCGCGGCTGGCGAACCCTCCTCACATACGCACCACGGCTGGCGAGCCTTTGTCCGCACCCTTTCAAGGACAGATCCCGAAGATGCCTCGGGTACATTTCCTTGACTCGGCTGGCGAGCCTTACAACGCATCGCGGCTGGCGAGCCCTCCTCACATACGCATCATGGCTGGCGAGCCTTTGCCCGCACCCTTTCAAGGACAGATCCCGAAGATGCCTCGGGTACATTTCCTTGACTCGGCTGGCGAGCCTTACAACGCACCGCGGCCGGCGAGCCCTCCTCACGTACGCACCACAGCTGGCGAGCATTTATCCGCAACAATGCAAGGACATATCCGAAGATGCCTCAGGTATGGCTCCTTCTTATGGCTGGCGAGCCTTTGTACGTAGTCTAACGGACTTTAAACGACCCGCACGGAAAGTCGACAGACTCTAAACTGTTCCCGACGATAGGTCCTTGGCTTGTACCCTCGAGTTGCCTTGGCGTCGCCCATCCCGACGGCAGGTCCTTGGCCCGAATCCTTTCGATCCGCCTCGACGTCGCTTGGGTCTTCAGGTTGTAATCTTCGATTGACCTGGGGACTCTACTTTGACTTTCTCCCTGTCCAAGCCTCAGTCAAAGTGGGGGCTCTGTAGATACCCAGTATCTGCTGAGACTCCAACAAACACCCGATGATTATCGGACTACAACATGTTTTGGGATCGCAGCGTTTGATCGACAGTTTGTGTACAACTTTACGTCGGAAAACTTAAAACGATTTCGAAAACAAAACATTTCAAAACATTTCAAAAATACCTGGAGTGTTTAATGCACGGCGACGGGGTCACAATGACACTAACTAGAGTCAAAACCGACACCGGACCAAAAACTGACTCGAAAATTCAAATCCCGACTCCAACAACGAGTCAAACCGAGTCAAACACAAAAACCAAAACATTTCAAACCTTCTACCTTAAGTTTTCCCGGATTCACGTTGGTCAAGTACCAAACATGTGACTACAAAACCTAGGATAGAACAAATTATGATTGCGTTTGTTGTGATAGTGACAACACAACTCGAAGTGCCGCGACGTGGCTCGCGCCTCTTTGAGCATCCCAGGTGGCCACGTCGCTCAAAACTCACACAACCACTCATTCTCCTATAAATACCCCTCAAATGCCACCCATTTGACGCTCACGCGAGTGTCCTCCCCCTCTTTTCTCCCTTAAAATTCTCGACTCGACTTCTAAAGTCACAATCCGACGCGTGTTTACGACCTACCGATCATAAACACGAGCCTTACACATTGTTTGGTACCGTCATCGTGCATTAAATCACTTGTCCGACCACTTTGACCACTACACCATCACTAAACTTTTAAAACACTCTTTTACTTACCAAAACGGTTTTAAACCGAGTTTTTTCCGATCAAACGAGTTGTTACACTTACTTCGGTCACTCGCCATAACCAAACATGTAAGTATGAGGGTGTAAAAATCCTCTTTTATTGTGTTTTCATTTGTTTCATGACTCTAACATGCTAAAACATGCATAACATGAACCAAAACATGGAATAAACGAGCCAAAACTGATTTTTGGTCCGAGGCGCGAAGCCCCTTAGGTCGCCAACGCTCGCGCCTAAATGGGGTACTCGGACGAGAGATCAACCGTGTTTGTTCTCGTCATTTCCCTTAATCCATCTTTCATATTTGTAATCGGTTTTTACCATTTCAAGTATTTTCGAAACCTTTTTGTTTCATTTCACATGTTTTAACCATAAAGCATTTTTCACCCTTGGTTCTTCATACCATGACGGTTAAATCCGTGTTTCGGTGATAATATTTGGTTAATGACATTTAAAAGGTATTTTAAAGCCTTTTATTTCATTTCTTTATATTTTCAAACAAACATATTAGTCACCAACACAAAGTCATCCTTGGTTATACATACCATGCCGGATTTTAACCCGGGTACGATGATGAGTACCGACTAATTACATTCAACATGGACTTAACACAATTAGTCCATAATCATTTTTCAAAACTATTCATGTCAAGTTTGTCAAATCGAACCCGACACCGAATATTATCAAAATAATGATGATTATTCGAGTCTAGTTCTTCAAATCAACAAATGCGGTCTAAACGACCCTTTCAAAATCAAACCGGGTTCAAATACCCATTTCAACACGTTTTATAACGTTTTCTAAACAGTCAGAACACGGCATACAACCGTTGGCTAACCCGCGCCTCAAGCAGGCCTTTTCTTTCTCATTTTCAAAACCAGAGGGAGGCCCCTTACACCGACGGCTGGCTCGCGCCTCTTATAGCCGTCTGGTACAGGGCCTGTTCCCTTCCAGTATTAGTCTAGGACGATCCCGACCCCGGCTAACCCGGATATAGGACGGATCAGATGACTATTCGATTATTCAAAACCATATTTGCAAAATGCCTTACTAAGACAAATGGATCATGTTATGCACCCTAAACCTAATACGGTAAATGGATGTTTAATTTCCGTCTTGCATGCAAATCAATCATTAATCCAACTCGATATCTTATACTTGATACGTGGATTAAATCAACCGACTTAGAAAGCTCTCACATGTTAGGTTTAAATCATTGGATGCGCATTCATGAATTTAAACCGTTTTATCAACTTTTGCATTCAACCAACCAAGATCGATCAGTAGAGGTCGTTAAACGCGGGCGGGATTGGGTGTCTGATTAAAGGGCTTACCAATACGTACCTTCACCTCTTACTCAGAAACTTTGGATAGTGGACGACCTTATCCAGGGCGTACGAGAGTCATTCTAGAGATAAGATGCTAAAGAGGGACGATTTCCTTATCTTTAGTACCTATGTCAAACGCTGCTTTGTGCTTCGATTTGACCGAGGTATAAAGTGGAATTCGAACGGGTTCCAGGCATCCCACAAATGCTTGGTGGCGACTCCGAACATCTCTAATCGTTTCGAGACCCTTACCGAGACGAAACCGACCGATCTAAAACGATCCGGTCGAAGGCATTTTTACGCCGCCGAGCGTGGCTTTCAAAAAAGACCGATGTATGTCCACAGATCGGCTGGGCTTGCAGGTGGGCCATGTCCAAAGATTGGCGACTCCGCTGGGGAAAACTAGGACACTTACGTCTTTGTGATCCCTAGATGGTGAGACTCGAACGAGGTCTTGGTTGGAATGCATTAATTGATATTACGGTCACGGTCGGGTTCCTTGTCCGGGCCCATAACCTAACCCTTTTCGACCAATTGGCTCGTCCCGTCGGCGTGAGTTTTCTCATCCCCGCGTTTCGAATCCCGATTGAGTCAACCATACCGTTGACGTTACACATTTCTGTTTCGTCAAAGAGCTTTCATCACTTTTGAGCACGAGGCTAGGGCACCCTCCTTACACATTTTGTTTGGATTGGTATCCCTCTCGCAAATCGGGGTTTGATTGCTTGGTGTGTAACCCACCCTTTTTAAGCCAAAACCCGTGTCAGCATGATGCATAATATAATGAAACTGTGAGTGCTTATGTGTTACCTGATCATAAGTCCTTCCGTGTCATTTTCAAACTTGCAAAATGGTCGATGTCTATGCCAAAGGTTAGTTAACAAACAAACATATATACAATGCAATATTTTTGTGATTTTTGAAGGTTTTTCTATTTTTTGATTTTTTTTGTTTTTGAAATTTTGCCAAATTTACAAATTATTAAAAAATGTAAGATTATTTACAAATATATACGAAGTAGATATTTCCCTCCCCACACTTAAAACTTACATCGTCCTCGATGGAACGAAATGTAGGAAGGAAATAGGAAAAATGAAAGATATATTTTTTTGGGTTTTTGTTTCAAAATTAAAAACATGTTTTTGATTGATTTTTTTTTAATATAAGGAATCTCCTCCCCACACTTATCTATGTACATAGTGTATGGAGGAGATTCGGGAATTAAAATGCGTGTTTTTGTGGAATTTTCAATTTTTTGATTTTTTGTATTTTTAAATGAGGATGCAATTCATGAACTAGGCTACATGCAATATTGAAATTACTATGCAAGCTATGCTAAGTGAATGCAATTTCTATGTGTGACAATATACTACAAAATTTAAATCTAATGCAAGCTTAAATGAATGCAACTACATGATTCTATTCTACATATCATACCACTAACTAAGTGCATACGAAATTGAAATATGAATGAGAAGTTTGGATTTGTAGGGAATCATACTTGATATTTGGATTGAAAGGGAGAGAAGAAGGCCATCATTACTAGGCCTCTTCTAAATCGGTGTCATCACCTTCTTCATTATCATCATCCTCATCATTGTCGGCTCCAAACTCGGACTCACGAATAAAATCATCCGTGCTCATCGGCATGTCCGAGCTGAACTCCCCCGTCTCCGTAGTCATGTCAATGAACACCCTCATGTTCCCTCCCGAGCCACTATCACCCCCATCACCAAAGATGGAAGGAGCACCCCTGAACCATCTAGTGTCATGTCCCTCCCCATGAGTGGAAGGAGGGGACGTAAATTGATGTCGCCGTAGAGGTAGGTCCCGTCCTCCGGATGCCCACCATCCGGAAATAGGTAGTAGAAGGGGTGAAGGTTGGAGGGGTGCTTGTATTGGCGTCTCATGAAGTTGTCATAGACCGGGAATTGACTAAGAGAGTGGTCATAATAGATGCGGTCCATGCGTTGTTGAAGACCGAACCGCTCACTAGCGGCGGTTGCCATACTAATCTTCATCTCCTCCATGAAAGAGATGAGGTCATAGTGGAGGGGAGGTGGTTGTTGTGGTTGGTGACTTTAGGACCCTTCTCCTTGTTGGAAGGGACCGGCAAAGAAGGGAGAGGTCGGTGTAGCATACCGCAAAGTGGGTCTTGCGGGGATAGGAGGCCGGTCACGTGAATAGAGGAGGTTGGGGTTTTGTAGTTGGGGTATGGTAGTATCCTCGGGATCCTCAATATCAAGTAAATAATGTGGTGAATTTGGCACCACCTTCATCTTTTCGGGGTTTGGGAGTGCAATTGAGTTTCTATCCACCCCATTCACCCGGATTTGCCAATATTTTTGATGGTCATTGGGGTTAGTCTTTATCCAATTTAGATTGTGTTGGATGTAGTCTTTCGTCAACATCGTTTCCCCCACAATGAACCACATCCCATTCAAATTTATCTTTCGGTTGAGCCTCTTGGTTAGGTGGATAATGAGTCCACCCATCACAATTTGTGTCTTTTGGCCCGGAGAATTGCTTAGGCGGTGGAGATGTAGGGCCAAATGGTGAGCAATGTCAATTTTGAAGGTAATGGGGTTGGAACAAAGGTAAGGCCCAAGAATTTCCAACTCCTCCGTTCGGAAAACAGTCCACCCCATGTACCGGTGCCAAACTCTAATGGCGGCATTGTGGACCGTGTTAGCCGCTCTCTTGAAGCGAGGGTTATCATCTAGGCCGGTAATAGCCTTCAATAAAGCCCCAAGGTCAAACGTTTCGGGGGCTTTGTGAGGAGGGCTAGTGTCTAACCCAAAATGAACGGCGAAAGTCAGTAAGGTCAAGAAGTAATCCTTATTCAATAACCGGAAATGCAAAAAGGCGACTTTCTGGTCCTTACGATGCTTATCAATCCTAAGTGAGCTCAAAAATTCCCAAGTGAGACAGGAATAGGTTTTCTCATGGATACCATACATATACCTCATACCAATTCCCTCAAACAAATCTAAGGTCACTTGGTCTAACCCTAACTCTCGCATAGATTGTCTATCAATAAAACGAGTTGGGATAAGGGGGCCTTGTTTGAAGAGCATGAATTTACCTTTCATGGTGAAAGAAAAGAACTTGAGGTACGGGAATGTCGGATCGGAACTCATATCAGATGCCGCGGCCGCCACCATCTCGGCTTGTTGTAGAGCCAAATCCCTCTTTCTCACTCTCTTTTTGGGTGCCATTGGTGTTTTTGATAAAGGGTTATTGGAGGGAAGGAGGGTTATGGTGGTTTGTTGGTGGTTGATTGGTGTTTGGAGGTGGTAGATGGTGATTTGGGGAAGAAGGGTTGGAGTTTAGAGGGAGGATGGATGAAGTAATGTGTCAAAATTATGAAGAATGAGGGTGTTTTTTGTGTTTAATTAAGCGTCAGAGTACTCCCAACCGGTACGAAGACCGGCCGCCGGTGACCCGGTTGGGAGTACAGGCCAAATTTGAAAAATCTCAAAATGTTACAACGAACTCCCAGCCGGTCTTAGCCGGTCATAAGACCGGCTGCCGGTGGCCCGGCTGGGAGAACGCCCTATCCTCAATTCTTCACATTTGCTTTCCCAGCCAGTGGGCCGGCCTGCCGGCTGGGACTTCTCCCTTCCAATTTTTTCCAACAAGTTTTCCTCAATAGGGTGCTCCCAGCCGAGGGACTGGTTGTCGGCCTACCGGCGGGCACCCCCTCTTCTTCCTTTTTCCACCAATTTGACTCATATATGCATTCCCAGCCGGTGGACCGGCTGCCGGCCTGCCGGCTGGGACTCACCTCCTCTTCAATTCTCAATTTTTCTCCAAATTTTACAGGAACTTCCCAGCCGGTCATAGACCGGCTGCCGGTACCCCGGCTGGGAGTTCACCTACTCTCATTTTCTACAATATGCCCCTAGTTTCACTTCTCATCATCACTCGGCCTCGGTTTGCGTGTTTTCATCTTTCAAAACCGACTCATCAAGTCGGGAAAAGGCCAATTGACGGTCATACACTTGTTCTTCATCAAAATCCCAAATCCTTCAAGATGACAACCCGTCATCAACCAAATTGTTAAGTACCATTGATCCAAAATTCTCATTTACCTATCTACATGCATGCTATGTACAATTGGTGGTTCTTGTGGGACTCCACCAAACCATTTCTTGTTCAATGTTGAAATTACTCATCCCCCAAGGACGGGGGGTCTTCCAAATCAATTTTATTTTGGGTCTCGATGTGTTGACCCTCATAGAAGTACTTCACTCGATGTCCATTCACTTTAAAACATTCTCCTTTGCGATTCTTCAACTCAAATGATCCATATGGAAACACGGTTACTACTTCAAAGGGTCCCGACCACCGGGACCTCAACTTCCCGGGAAATAGTTGAAACCGGGAGTTGAAAAGTAGTACCTTGTCTCCCACAACGATCTCTTTCCTTGTAATCTTTGAGTCATGCCATTGCTTGGTTCTCTCCTTGTAAAGTTTTGCATTTTCATAGGCATCCATCCTCAACTCATCAAGTTCATTAAGTTGAAGGAACCGCTTATTCCCTGCGACATCCAAATCATAGTTGAGCTCCTTAAGAGCCCATCTTGCCTTATGCTCCTACTCAAGAGGTAAGTGGCAAGATTTGCCATAAACCAACCGGTAAGGAGTAGTGCCAATTGGGGTCTTGTATGCGGTTCTTAGAGCCCATAACACATCATTGAGCTTAGCACTCCAATCTTTCCTAGATTTATTCACCACCCGTTCCAAAATAGCCTTGATTTGTCGATTTGATACTTCCACTTGCCCGTTGGTTTGGGGGTGGTATGCAAGAGCTACTTTGTGCCGGACACCGTACTTTTTGAGTAGAGAGTAGATGGTGCGATTGATGAAATGTGATCCACTATCACTTATAACGGCTCGGGGCACTCCAAAACGGGGGAAAATGTAGTCTTTGAATATTTTGGTCACTACCTTTGAGTCATTGGTAGGGGCGGCGATTGATTCAATCCATTTGGACACATAATCCACCGCAACCAAAATATATTGGTTGCCAAATGATGATGGAAATGGTCCCATGAAATCCACGCCCCATACATCGAAGAGCTCCACTTCCAAAATGTTGTTCAAAGGCATTTCATCTCTTCTTCCAATATTACCTCTTCTTTGACAAGAATTGCAAGAATGAACTATGGCAAAGGCATCTTTGAAAAGAGAGGGCCAATAAAATCCAAAATGAAGAACCCGAGCTTGGGTTCTAGAGGTGGACAAATGCCCTCCATAAGTAGTAGCATGACAAGCTTGAAGGATAGTTCGACCTTCTTCTTGGGTAACACATCTTAGATAGATCCCATCATTGCATCTTCTATATAGGAAAGGATCTTCCCATACATATCTCCTAGACTCATATCTCAACTTCTTCCTACCTTGGTTGTCTAGTTCTTCCGGAATAAAGTTAGAGCTCAAATAGTTAGCTATATTTGCATACCAAGGGTCGGAGTGCGTGATAGCTAAGATAGAGTCATCGGGCAAACACTCTTCAATGGGGATTCCATCATCAACATCCCCACGGGATTCTCTAGTCAATCTTGACAAATGGTCCGCAACAAGATTTTCGGACCCCGGCTTATCCTTGATTATAACATTAAATTCTTGTAGTAGCAAAACCCAACGAATTAGTCTTGGCTTGGCGTCTTTTTTGACCATGAGTTGTTTGATAGCGGTGTGATGCATGTAAACAATAACCTTTGAACATAGAAGATATGGCCGAAATTTCTCAAAAGCATACACCACCGCCAACATCTCCTTTTCCGTGGTGGTGTAGTTGCATTGAGTGTTGTCCAAAGTCTTGCTCACATAGGCAATCACATGAAGCTTCTTATCATGTCGTTGGCCCAAGACCGCCCCTAAAGCGAAATCACTAGCATCACACATGAGCTCAAAGGGGAGGTCCCAATTCGGTGGTTGCACAATTGGTGCCGAGACTAGAGCTTGCTTGAGCCTAGAAAAGCTCTCCATACAACTTTCATCAAATACAAAGGGAGTGTCTTTGGCTAGAAGTGAGGTGAGGGGTTTAGCAATCTTTGCAAAATCCTTTATAAATCTTCTATAAAAACCCGCGTGACCCAAGAAACTCCTCACACCCTTGACATTGGTGGGTGGGGGAAGTTTCTCAATAACCTCTACTTTAGCCTTATCCACTTGGATCCCTTTACTCGAAATGACATGACCAAGAACTACTCCCTCTTGCACCATGAAGTGGCATTTTTCCCAATTCAACTTAAGGTTGTATTGGATGCAAGTTTGGAGCACTTGGGAGAGGTACTCTAAACAATCATCGAAGGAGTTGTCATGGACACTAAAATCGTCCATGAACACCTCCATCGATTTCTCAATGTATTTAGAAAAGATGGACATCATTGCTCTTTGAAATGTCCCGGGAGCATTGCATAATCCGAATGGCATTCTTCGATATGCGAAGACACCATAAGGACAAGTGAAAGTTGTTTTTGCTTGATCATCCGGGTGGATGGGAATTTGAAAGAACCCGGAATAACCATCAAGGAAGAAAAAATACTCATGATTAGCAAGTCTCTCGAGCATTTGATCAATAAATGGCAATGGGAAGTGATCTTTGATTGAGGCAGAATTGAGCTTTCGGTAATCAATGCACATTCTCCATCCCGTGACCGGTCGGGTAGAGATGATTTCACCTTTCTCATTCTCAACCACGGTCATACCGCCCTTTTTGGGGACAATTTGAACCGGGCTTACCCAATCGCTTCCCAAGATGGAGTATATAATTCCGGCCTCAAGCAATTTATCAACTTCCTTCCTTACCACATCCTTCAATTTCTCATTCAATCTCCTCATTGGTTGAGCGGAAGGAGTGAATTCATCTTCGAGTTTGATGCGGTGCATGCAAACTAGAGGATCAATTCCCGTGAGATCATCAAGACTATACCCAATGGCTTTCTTGTTTACTTTGAGAACATTCAAAAGTTTTTCTTTTTGAGAATCCGTTAGGTTAGCATTGATGATCACGGGGAAGGCTTTTGCCTCATCTAGATAAGCATATTCAAGGGAGGAGGGCAAGGGTTTGAGGTCTACCTTTGGAGAGTTCTTACCCTCAACTTCATCAAGAATGGGTGGTAAAACTTTGTAGTCCTCTTCCAAATGCTCCTCCGAGCATTTATCCTTTTCATCTTCAATCAATTCTTCTAACATGTCCACCGCATAGACACTCTCAAACATAGGTTGCGACATTGCCCCGGTTAAAGAGAACTCAACAACATTTCCTCCCACCTTGAAGGTGAGCTTCCCCTCTTTGACACTAATGTTAACATCTCCGGTTGTTAGGAAAGGTCTTCCTAGAATGATTGGTGTTTGTTTATCTTCCGGAATATCAAGTACAACGAAATCCGCCGGGGATATAGAAGTTGCCAACTTTGACCGGCACATCCTCAATCACACCCATCGGTCTTTGTACCGATCTATCCACAAGTTGTAATGTCATTGAGGTGGGAATCATGTCATGGAGCCCAACTTTCTTTGCAATGGGAAGAGGCAAGATACTAACACTTGCACCAAGATCACAAAGTGCCCTCTTAATGTTCACATTACCCACCGTGCATGGAATGGAGAAACTACCCGGATCTTGTAGTTTCTCCGGCATGGGATTAAGTAAAATTGCGCTACATTCTCCTCTAAGAGGGACTACACCATCTTCTACAATGCTTCTCCTCTTGGTCAAAACATCTTTCAAGAATTTTGTGTAGAGAGGCATTTTTGTCACTACCTCGGTGAAAGGCAATGAAACCTCAAGCTTTTTCAACATATCCACAAATTTGGAGAACTTCCTCTCCTCATTCATGGCTCTACTTCTATTGGGAAATGGTATTGGAGGGTTAATGGTGGCTTGCTTAGTGTTCGCTTCTTCATTAATTTCCTTCTCTTTCTCTTGGTTTCTTTCAACCACTCTTTCTTGGCCTTTTTCAACCACTATCTCTTCCAACACAAAATTGTCATCATCTTCAACATAGGCACCCACTTTCCCTTTCTTGGTATGATAAACCTTGCTTGATGGTGAGGGAGGTGGACTATCCTCACTATCTCTCATCATATCTCTCTTTCTCTTGGCTTCATAGTCCTTGTAGGGATCTTCCAAGTCTTTACCACTTCTCAAGGCCACTACATGGGCTTGTTGGTGTGGTGGTGGTCCATCTCTAGGATGAGAGCCTTGAGGAGGCAATGAGTGAGGTGCCCTTTGAGAGGAAGAAGGGTTTTTGTTTGCCATATATGAATCAAATGTCCTTTGATGTGCTTGGACATTTGATAATTCGGTCTTCAAAGCTTTGAATTGATTATCCACTTTGGCATCCATGTCCCTTAGCAATTTCTCAAGGGAAGAGTTGGGGTTTGGTGGTTCTATGTATTGTTGATTTTGTGAGGGTTGGTTGAAATTTTGTTGTTGTTGATACCCTTGTTGTTGGTATCCTTGTTGTTGGCTAAATGGTTGATGAGATTGTTGGTATGGAGGATTTTGGTTTTGGTTCCGGTAATTGTCTCTTTGATGAGGTGGGATGTAGTTTGAATTGTCATGTTGCCTTTGGCCTCGATAGTTAGAGCCTCGGCCTTGGTTTTGGTGGTATTACCGAGAGTGGTCGGGTTTGGGTGGAGGAAGGTATTGAGCTTGTTGATATTTGGGATCCAATGGTTGTCCCGCATATGAAAGTTTTGGGTCTTGATTAGGGAAGACGCGGTAGAGGGTCTCGTGATGTTGGTAGGAGACTCTAGGTGCACCTTGCCCTTGGAGAGCAAAACTCTCTTGTTGTTGGTCATCTTCCGGTATAGATGAACAATACTCAATAGTATGCCCCACACCGCCACAATAATCACAAAACATTTGAGGGGGATAGTGCATAGGTGGAGACCTTGGTTCTTGGACATAGTAAACTTTGGAGTGACTAGGTCCACCCTCATTAGCACGCTTTGACTCTCCTTGCTTCTTTGCCAATTTGAATTCTTCAAATTCCTTTGTCAAGGTATCCAATTTTGCCTTATACTCCATCTCTATCTTGGAGGATCCTTCACTTTTGTAGTCCACATCCCTAGCATAACTACTCTCCATCTCGGAAATATTTTGATTCATTTCCGTGATTTGAGCGTTATTCATTCCATCAAAATTTCCACCGGACGCCGCCACTATCATGTCCCGGAACCTTTGCTCAAGAGTTTGAAAGAAGGTTTGGGTGGTCATCCATTTTGGGATGCAATGATGTGGACAAGATGAGAGAAGGTCCCTAAAACGCTCCCAAGCTTCACTTAGAGTTTCCAAGGGTTTTTGCTTAAAAGTTTGAATCTCATGGCGAATTCTTGCGGTCTTAGAAGGCGGGTAGAATTTGTTGATGAAGGCCTTGGATAGAGCTTCCCAAGTGGTAAATGTACCCAGCTCATGAGAGTTCAACCACTTCTTAGCATTGTCTTTCAAGGTGATGGGGAAGAGCATCAAGAGAATTTGCTCCTCCGTCACACCGTTATGCTTAATGGAACCCGCTTTCTCTTTAAAGGAGATAAGATGTTGGTGTGCATCATCATTCTTCATACCATGGAAAGTGTCTTGTTGCATGTAGTTGATCACATGATGCCAAAGTTCAAATGTATTGGGAGCAATAGCCCCATAGTTAATAGGCGAAAATGCACGGTTGGGGTCCGGTCTATTGTAATAGCCCATGGGTTGGTCCGCCATGTCTTCGTTTATGAGATTGTCTCGTGAAGAGTCGGTTTCATTTGTATGGTTGGAATGTAATGAATGTGTTGGTGAACTTTGTGGTGAGTCAATGGGAGAGTTTTGAGGTGGAGAGTTTTTAGTGGAGAGTTGTGTGGAATGTAAAGGGGTTATAGGGTGGAGGAAGAGGGTGGTTGGCATAGGTTATCTGTTGTGGAAATTTGGTTTATTGGTGGGTTAACAATGGGTGGAGATCCTCGAAATGCCGAAAGAGCTAATCTTCTTCTTGCTCGAAATGTCTTCTCGATCTCGTGATCAAGTGGGAAAAGAGGTCCGATGTAACACCTATTCATACACTTAACAAAAGATCAAATAGCCTTAATGAAAGAGTTGCACTAGGACAAGGGAGAAAATAATCAAGCAACAAAATGAAAGAACTAAGCCTAGATGTAAACAAACAATCCTATCCAATGTTACCGTCCCCGGCAACGGCGCCAAAAACTTGATGTTTATTTTTATTTGCCTCACAATTGCACGAGGGTGTCGCAAGTATGTGAGGGTCAAACCCAAAACACGGTATCTATGGCACTAGGATTAATTGTTTGACTACTAGTTTAGTTCAACTCAAAAGGGAAATGATAGATTTAATTAACTAAAGAGAAATGCTAAACAAGAAGATTAAACAATTGCTATGGATGGTGATTAAAAAAATTTAAGGGACTAGGATATCGGGTTCACTCATATGGTTAAGGGAAGACATGCATAGGAGGATAAATTCAAAAGCAAAAGCATAGAAAAGACTCTATCTCTCGATATGAGACTAATCCCTAAGCTAAGATCGATTAAGTCCTCACCTAATCAACTCAACTACAGTTTTATCATGCTAATCCTACTTACTAGCCGAGTTCTCACTTAACAAGCAAAGATAGATAGTGAAAGCACTTAAATCCTCATTCAAGCATTAACACAAACACCTAGCATGCATAATAAAATTGTAAAGCTTAAACTCAAGAATTATAATCATTCTATGCTATAATCTACCCTCATTAATCCATATGAGATCCCCCTTCATCCTAGTAGAGTACTACTCACACATGGAGATGATAACAAACACAAAATATGAGGAATTTAACATAGAACAATCAAGGAGAAACATTTTTGCAATTACTACTAACTAAACTATTCAAAATGTAAACAAATGAAAGATGAACAATAATAGAGAAGAATTATACTAATGATAAAGGCAAAGTTGCAATCTTTGAATAATTGGAAGAACAATCTTCACCAAATTTCAAGTTACAACCCAATACTCAAATGTAAATAATCCAACAAAACTATTTCTAAACTATAATAACAAGAAACTAAAGATTGATTGAGGAAAGATTGAAACTTTGATTAAGGGTTTGCTTATAATTAAGAGAGTAATTTCAGATCTAAGGTATTGTGTACAATTGATTAAGGGAGGGGGTATTTATAGGTTGCACCATAATTAGGGTGAGGTTACAAATGGGCTTCAAAATGCGGAGATGTACTCCCAGCCGGGCAGCCGGCTGCCGTCTTATGGCCGGCTGGGAGTTTCCTGGAAGAATATTTTATTTCCAAAGTCATCAGGTGGCCTCAGCCGGCTGGCCGGCTGCCGGTGCTTGGCCGGCTGGGAGTGCATTGACTTCCTCTTCTTCTTGTTGACTTTCAAGCTTCTTTGTGAGCTCCCAGCCGGGTGGCCGGCTGCCGGTCTTATGACCGGCAGGGAGTTCTCTGTAACTTTCCTTGAATTCTTCCATCCTCTTGTTCTCCCAGCCGGCTGCCGGCCTTATGACCGGCTCGGAGTTCGCTGTAACTTCCCTTAATTTGCTTGAGTTGTATACATATGGGGGTCCCAGCTGGCTGACCGGCTGCCGGCCTACCGGCTGGGAGTACATCTTAGCTCTTTTTCCTCCTTCTTCCACACTTAGTCTTATCAACCCATCTTCTTGCTTCAATTCTCCTGTTCCCGCCTCAATTCCTGCAAGGGAGGCATAATGTCATAGTCAAGGGAATCGGGGCATAAAATGTAAGCAAGGACATATAAAACCGACTCAAATTGAGTCGGAAAGTATGAAAATGGAGGGGGAAGATGGTGCAAATGGATCCTATATCAGGTGCCCAGACCTTGGGTGGACTACCCCGGTGCTCCGGCCTTTGTAGTTGAAGTCCTTCGACCTATGAGCTCGAGTTGGTTGCTGCTGAGGACGTCCATGGGACCAGTGTGGTACCTGGGTGAGCGTTTGACTCGGCAGTGCTCTCGTGATGCTTTCACGATTCCCATCGATCCTCCACGGACGATTTTTAGGGAGCCCTCTGACGTCGAGAGAGAGGCTGACTTAGCGAACGTTGGCGGTGATGCTCTTCTCCTTCCTGGTGAGGAGTACTCTTCGTTTGTTCGCCAGAGGCTGGCGTACTGGCCGATCGTGGTAAGTATTTTACTTTTCCTTTTTTGAATTGATTCGACAAATGACGAATGATCGTTAGATGAAGAATTTCTTTACAACTTGTAGGAGATCGAGGTGGAAGGCATCGAGCCCCCAGCGTACCCAGAGACAATTGAGTACACTGACGCTGCGGGGACGAAGACGATCTCGGAGATCCGCGATTTCGGCGAGGAGGTGACGGATGCTGGCTTGGAGGAGTGGCAGTACTTGATGAGGAGGGTAAGCCCCCAGCTTCGGCTGTCTCTCGCTGTCTTTATAAGGATACATTTGTTTACTTGCATAAGAATGCGTTTGTTCTTTTCCTGAAAACCTTTTGTTTATTGAAATGCAGGTGGCGCCATCTCGGCATGTGGCGTTGTGGAGGATGGCCAACCGGCTGCGGGCCACGACCGTCGATGCACTTTTGGGCGGCCGAGGACGACAGGTATGAACCGTTCTTTTCCTTTACTTTTGAGCATGAGCTGGCGCAGTCCCAGGAGGAGATAGCTCACCTGCTGAGGGAGTTAGAGGTCAGGGACACTGAGATTGCTTCTTTGAGGCGACCGTAGCTGAGCGGCGATCAGGAATAGCTACTTTTCCCTTTTGTTGTCGTCTTGTATATACTTTGTACATTTTGGACTTTGTTTTGTATTTTCGGACCTGTTTTGGGCGAAAGCCCCCAGTTGGTTGTACTTGTTGCGTTTTGGTTGTATATATGGTGGCCTGAGTGCCTTTGCTGCTGGGTTGTGTGTTGTTCCTGCAGGTTAGCTTAAAAACAGGTTTGGTAGATGACGGTTTATGCCGTCATGCTGCCGAAATTTACACAGAATTTACACGCGTGACACATAATATACACATGGCTTAGATTAGCACAAAAATGAGAAAAAGCAAAAAAAGAAAAGGTGCCCATGGATGAGCAAAATGACTTGAAAATGCGAAAAATTGCCCAGAAATGAGCGAAAATGACAAAAGTGCCCAAAAATGGAAAACAAAAATGATCGGACGGTAGGGAGGGCTACCCCCTAAAAAAACGTAAAAAGAAATGTGTAAGTTTGAAATGAGGAGTGAAATGATTCCCCTAAAAATGAAAATAAAATGAAACGGGTAAGTGTGCTCGTTTGGCGAGAATGTCGATTTTGTCTCGAAAAGTGTGCCCGGAAACTTAGGAAACATAAAATTTGGTAATTAGACGGAATTACCAAAATCAGAACCTATAGAAATAGGAAATTATAGCCAAAATAAATTAGGAAAGATCCAAAGCTGAAAATCACGGAAATCATTCTGGGGAAGAGAAGATGAGAGGGGATCCTCGTTTCTTGAGCATAGTGGAACAAATGGAGCTGCGCAAGAGCCCAGCATGCTACGATTGAGGCTACTCTTCGTATCCTGTAAAAGGATTGCCTACGTATTCATTAAGAAAATGAAATCAAACCCTTGCGCGTAGTTCGAGTAAATGTAAAAGAATAAATGTTCGAAGCAAGAGCTTGTAATGAACTTGGAAAATAAGCATGAGCTTTACTTACTCCTAAAATACAATTCAATTTATTTGATGATATGAGGATGACGAAATGTCAAAATTCAAGAACACAGTGACATAAGCTTTCTTTCAGCGGGCCAAGGGCCATTTTATTTCGTGTCGCATGAGCGGCACGTAGGTGTTTCGCGAGGCGAGTGTCTTGTCCTATACTAGACATAATATCAGTTCAGTTGATCGAGGTTGGTTGGGTTAGCAAATTCATTCCCGTCTAGGCCTGTAATCTTAACCGCACCTCCAGAGAGTATGAACTTGACTAAGAATGGTCCAGCCCAATTGGGTTTAAATTTTCCACGTGGATCGACAGGTAGTAGAGCTCTGACTGATTTGAGGACTAAGTCTCCTTCTTTGATGTTTCTGGGCTTACCCGTTTATTGAAGGCTCGTTTGATACGTGCCTGATATGTTTGTACATTATGTAATGCGCGCAATCTTCGTTCATCCAAGAGGATGAATTCTTCATATCAGTCCCTTTTCCAATCAGCTTCTGGAATTTGACTTTCGAGCAGAATGTGTAAGGACGGGATCTCTAGTTCAACTAGTTGTACAGCTTCCATGCCATATGTTAGGTAGAAAGGAGTAGCTCCACTGGGCGTCCTAACTGATGTGCGATAACCCCACAAAGCGAATGATATTTTGCTGGGCCAATCGCGATAATTATCGATCATTTTCATGAGGATAGTGACGACATTCTTGTTAGCTGCCTCCACTGCGTCGTTATTTTGAGGTCTGTATGGCGAGGAATGGTGGTGTTTGATCTTGTATTTGGCTAGTAATTACTCAGTCTCAGCGTGGAAATGTGATCCATTGTCACTGATGATCTTATGTGGGCAACCATATCAACAGATGATATTGGTTTGTATGAACTTTGCCACGTTCTTGGCTGTGAGAGTAGTGTAAGATACCGCTTCGATCCATTTAGTAAAATAGTCGATAGCTACTAAAATGAAATAGTGACCTCCTGTTCCGGCTGGAGTGATTTTCCCGATGATATTGATTCCCTAAGCAGAAAATGGCCAAGGAGATGTCATGGTGTAGAGTAGTGAAGGGGGGACATGTTGTACATTCTCGAAGATTTGGCAGTTATGGCAATGTCTGATATACCTGATGCAATTCGACTCCATCGTGGTCCAGTAATATCCCAGACGCGTGATTTTATTTACCATCATTGGTCCACTCATGTGAGGAACACATTCTCCATCATGAACTTCTTCCATCACTTTTTGTGCCTGTGAATGATCAAGGCAGCGCAAGACGATACCAAGAGGTGTTCTTTTGTACAATTCTCCTTGCTTGAGGAGATATTGAGAGGCTAGTAGGCGTATGGCGTGTTGTCTTCTCTTGTCCATATCTGGTGGATACGTACCATTGAGCTTAAAGTTTAAGATGGCTTGAAACCAAGGTTCCCCTGGATTGTCTTCCTCATCTGTAATTTGGTGCACATAGGCTGGTTCTGACCGTCGTTCGATGCATAAAGGCATTTTTACCATGTCATCTGGCATATTAATCAAAGATACAAGTTTTCCAAGAGCGTCTGCAAATTGATTCTCTTCACGAGGTAAGTGTAGATAAGTGACCTGGTCAAAGAATTAGGCAACTTGATCTATCCTAGCCTGATAGAGTGATAGACTTTCACTTCGAATTTTCCAGGATCCAGTAATTTGGTTGATGATCAAGGATGAGTCTCCGCGAACTCGAAGATTCTTGATGCCTAAACTTACTGCTGCTTGTAGCCCAATGAGGCAAGCCTCATATTCTGCTGCGTTATTTGTCACCTCGAAGTCGAGTTTGACAGAGAGTGGTGTATACTCACCTTCAGGAGAAATGAGCAACACTTCTATTCCAAATCCTCTTAAATTCGATGTTCCATCAAAATAAAGGTCCCAAGAGTCTACACTAGTTTGTAGTATGTCCTCGTCTAGAAATGACCACGTGTCTACTGCTTGGGTGTCGTTGATGGGATTATCTGTGAAGAACTCGGCAACGGCTCGTCCCTTTATAACCTTCAGAGGTACATACTTGAGATCGAACTCTGAGAGCATTAGGGTCCATCTCGCCAATCGACCATTGAGAACGGGTTTCTCGAAGAGGTATTTGACGGGATCCATTTTGGAATACACCTTGACATAGTAGCTAAACATGTAATGGCGTAGCTTCTTTGTTGCCCACACAAGAGCGAGGCATGTCTTTTAGAGATGTGTGTACTTGCACTCATGTTCCAAGAACTTCTTACTAAGGTAGTAGATGGCTCTTTTTTCTTTTCCTACGGTTTGTGCAAGCATAGCCCCCATGGCTGTTTCGGTCACTGTGATATAAACCAAGAGGTTGATCTCGCTGAGGAGGCATGAGCACTGTTGGCTTGGCTAATATCTCCTTAATTCTGTCGAATGCTTTCTGGCAATCGTCGTCCCATATGGTGTGATCCGTTTTCTTGAGTTTTTGAAGATGGGTTCACAGATCATAGTAAGCTTCGATATAATCGGCTTATGTATTGGACCTTGCCTAGAAATCCTCTAACCTCCTTCTCTGTTTAAGGTTGTGGCATTTCGATTAAAGCTTTAATCTTGGATGGATCAATTTCTATTCCTCGTTGACTGGCGACATATCTCAGGAGTTTGCCTGATGTTACCCCGAATGCGCATTTTTGGGGATTGAGCCTCATATTGTACTTTCTCAATCTTAGGAAGAATTTACGAAGGTTGTCAATGCGCCCCTTCCTATCCTTGGACTTGACAATCATATCATCAACGTACACTTCTACTTCTTTATGCATCATGTCATATAGCAATGTGGTCGTAGATCATTGATATGTAGCTCCAGCATTGATTATCCCGAATGGCATAACAGTATAGCAATAGGTACCCCATTGAGTGACGAAGGCGGTCTTATGCATGTCTTCTATTTCCATCTTGATCTGATTATACCCTGCATATCCGTCCATGAAGGACAACAACGCGTGGTCTGCTGTATTGTCTACCAATATATCGATGTGTGGTAGAGGGAAATTGTCCTTGGGACTTGCCCTGTTTAAATCTCTGAAATCAACACAAACTCGGATTCGCCCATCCTTTTTGGGTACGGGTCCTATGTTAGTCACCCAGTCTGAATACTCGAAAACTTTTATGAACCCGGTTTTGAATTGTTTATCGACTTCTTCTTTGATTTTGAGAGCCCATTCGGTCCTCATTCGATGAAGCTTCTGCTTTACAGGTTTGAAACCTGGTTTGATTGGAATTCTGTGTTCTGCAATATCCCTGTCGATTCCTGGCATGTCTTTGTAGGACCAGGCAAAAACGTCCTTGAACTCATGTAGGAGGTTTATGAAATCGGCCCTTCAGTTGGGTTTAAGGTTGTCCCTATCCTAAGTTCTTGGGGTTCTAGTTCGGTTCCTACGTTGATGGGTTCGGTGTTCTCTATTACTGGTGCCCCTTCCCCCTCGTGTAGTATTTCTTTAGCTATGTAGGGAGGTAATTCGATTGAGTCTGGGTCAGGATCATCCTCTTGATCATCGTAAATAGAATTGCATTCAGAATAACACAAAGAGTAAGCAGAATATGATTTATTCATATTAAATTTTGAAAACAGTTGAAACAAAAAAGTCATCTGTTCAGTAGTCAGTGGCGGTAAAGGGACAACTGATAGGACATTTCCCAGGTTACTGTTACTACTTGATGCTAAACTAGGAGAGACAAGGGGATTGGGAGTGTCGACAGGAGGAGACACCCTAGGAACTTCTCTATACTCAGACTCTGATTCCAACTCCGACTCCGACTCTGACTCGAATTCGTTGTCTTCTGGTTCTCCTTTGAACATCTCTCCTTCTCCAGTGGTGACTTTGAAGAGCTTTCCTTGGTTGTTTGTCCACTTGATCGATTTTCTCCATCCTTTATGCTGATCTGAATTGGTTTCAGTGATTAATTATATAGGGTTTAAATGGTCATCCTGAAGTATCATGGTAATGATCTCATCTTGTGCAGCTCTAACAAATCGGTCCTCCCCAAACAGAAGACTAACAGCCTGTTCGTCTAAGCAAGGTGCTTGACGAGTTTTGACGGTAGGAACTGTTGGAATATGTGTCCTAAACAATAGTGCGATCACAAGTTTAAATCTCATAATAAGAATACGAAAGGGATGATAAATTAAATAGTCAACTGATCAACATTAATCGGTAACGATTAACTTGCTAGAGTTTGACGTTACTGTCGTACGACGGTGGTGGTCAGTTGATCCCTTAAGGTCACACCTATAGGATGATGCCCTTATCAGTAAAGTTGATTAATTGTATGACGATACAAGTTAATCAATTCCTTAAAATTGAACAATTCAATTGTGAGAGAGAATATTTAATATTTTATTGTAATTGGACTAAATAAGATTTATTTTAGTAATTGAAATACTTTATTACTAAAATTGATTATTGTTTATGAAGCAATTGAGATAAGAATGAATGGTTAATTATAATTACAATATGTTGTGAATTATAATTATATGATCCATTTTATTTATGTGATCAAGTATCACTAGTCAATTTGTTGTATGTAATTTAATTAATTTATAAAATGATATTTATTTGATAAATATGCATTAAATTAATTAATAACATATAACATACTACATGTGACATATTATGTGACAAATGACAAACTTGACAAAATAAAATGAAAGTTCATTTTATACAAATGGACCGAAATATTGGAGGAAGTGTGGGTGGGTGGGTGTTTTGTTTAATGATTAAATAAAACACCATGATTACCTATTATGTAGGTAGTCTTACACCTATTCACTTGATAAGAACAAAAGTAAAAGGAAAAGACCATGCATTGCTTGGACATACTCCCTCCACCGGTGTTCCATATACAAAAGAGGAGAATTTGTCCTCTCATTTTTTGTAGTATTCATTCTATTCACATGCAAAAACTTTCCTCTCACACATTCATAGTTCATCTTTCTCTAATAACTTGAGAAATGATAATCCAAATTGTTCAACAATATTACTAATATTATTAATATAATATATGAGTATTAGTAATCAAATTTAAGGTAGATTACTAAATAAATATCTAGCAAATATTATTTAGTAGTGATGAGGGTTAAATCTTGGGTGCAATCAAGAGGAGGGCTCTTAATATAGAGTTTTGTAGGATCATCCTAATACTCATCATAGCTCAAGAATAAGTGAAGGTAGAACACCTTACTTGTGCACATAAATCCGAAAATAATAATGTAAGGGACATTATTTTTCTTATTAATCTCTTATTTTGTTATGCATGCACTAGATCTAAAGAACTAATAACTAAGAATTTAATTAGTTAACTATTAGAAGAGTCTAATAATAGGTATATGAACCTTTCAAGTGGTATCAGAGCATAGGATATTGCATGCATAATCGGTTTGGTTTTTCCGACTTAAAATGTTAACATATAAAATTAAAAATTTGTGATTTATAAGAGTAATCACGAAATCATGATGCATGTTATATATTCTGGTCCTAAAATATTTTTAGGTCATTTATGATTTATGGTAATTTATTGCTCATTTTAATGATTTTTAGTGATTTTATTACATTTTTATGAGTAAAATGAACTTTTATTCACTAAAAATAGTTAAATCTAACTACTGGCCGTGATTTTTTAGTATGACCTCACATGAATATTTTACGTATTGTATGTAAAATTTCGTATTAATATGATTAATATTTCATGATTTATGATTTTTATGAGATAAAAATGGTATAAATGGAGGTTAAATGACTAAAAATGGCTAAACTTAGTTTCTGACTTTGAAAATTTTATATGACCTCACATGCATATTTTACTTATTGTATGTAAAATCTCGTATTAATTTGATTAATATTGCATGATTTATGATTTTTATGAGATAAAAATGGATTAGAAGAGGTAAAATGGTTAGATATAGTTAAATTTAAACCAGGCCATGAGATTTTAATATGTTATCACATGCATGATTTAAACACTGTATGTAAATTTTGAGATGAAATGATTTTATTTTGCATGATTTATGAATTTTTAGAGTAAAAATGGCATAAATAGTGACTATTTTGGCATAAATAGCTAAAATGAATTACATGGCATGAAAAAATTATTTTAGGTTGCATAAATATCCCACTTATTAGATCTAACGTTGTAAAATTTATTAGATTAATTTTTGGATACTTTAGATGTTTTATGAGATAAAACAGATAAATTGCAACTATATTTTCTCGAAATAAATTCGAAAATTTTAACCATGATTTTTGATATTATGAGTGTCATGGAATTATTCCAGAATGTTCAAAAATTTAAAATTCAAATTTTGAAATTATTGTAATTTAATTTGGATTTATTTCATAAATGTTATGATTTTAAGGTCAAAATGAGCATAAAATTAAATCAAGTTGAATTATTGTCAAAAATTGAGTGATGACTAATTTTTGAGTCCTAAGAGTGTTAGGATAATTAACTTGAGATTAAATTTGATTTAAGTATTGATTTGTGATATTAAGAAGTTATTATCACGCATTTCCATAAAACCGGGTTATATAATTGATATAAGTTAAATAGGGCGATTTGGCACATAATTTGGCATGATAGATACATATTATAATGCTGCATATTTCAATTGGTGAATGTATTTTTATTTAGATAATTTTGAATTATGTAATTTTATCTTAGTATGACCTTAGTTTTAATCGATATTACCCGTAATGAAAGGGAATATTGATTCGGTTGTAATTTAATGTGATCTCGTTTCACTTTTATTTTTACTAGTTTTTCATATTACAAATGTATAATAGGAATAACTTTGTATTTTTATTATTATTTGTAATCATGGAGTTTCTTCAAGACGGTGCCATTCGGAAATGTGTTCCGGCAAAGACGGTGTTCTTGGGAAGCGTGTCACTTGAAGATTCAAGGGACCAAAGGAGTTGGTTTCCGAATGTGTAATAGATTATTTGATTTTTTATTTTACGAAGGTCATACTATGAATTTTTATTATTGCTTTGCATTTATTTTAATATGTTGCATGCATTGCCAAATCACCATAACAACACATGCATATCATATCGAGTCATCGACCGTGTCAATTATAATTATCGTAGTTTACCGCTTTAGTTCACTTAAAACGTGATAGATAATAAATTGACAAGACCTCTCACTAAATAAAAATTGAGTATTAGCCTTACCAAATAGTAGAAACCATGAGTCCCAATTTCATGAGGAAGTAGGCTCGGCTCACCGGGGTGCTAAACTTGTTATGTTGGGTAAGTGGGTAATAAAATGTTATTACATCGAAATTTGGATTGAACTCAACGGAAGTATTTGTGGCCGTAGTCGCATGTGTTCCGGGCTAAAGATAAATATTAAAGTATTTTTTATCGACCGAGAATTCTAGAAGTAGAATCGATTAAGAGTTAATCCACCGAGTTATATTGATAAGGGATGAATCGGCTCACCGTGCCCGAATTGATATGAATTTGGATCTCGGGATCATTTATGATAGTTGGGTAGAGGTCACTATATAAATGCTTAAAACTTGTTTAAAACGTTTACAAGTATTATTAAAACGATAAATGTTAATTGTTTCCTTTCATCTCCGTTTTGTAGTTATTTATTTGCAATGGATTCATCTAATAATCCTACACCTATCACCAATAATTCAAGGCTCCAATCATTCAATGAAAAATGCTCCTTGCATGACGATGACCCGATTAGAGAACTACGCTTTGGCATTGGTGAGGATGGAAATATTTGTCTTTTTACTACTTCTACACCTCCCACTCCCATACTCATGCCCACCACCTCCTTGGTGAGAGAATCATATGAGGAGAATCTCACAAATTCCAAGGTATCCTTGTTTGATGAAGCAAGGAGAAATATCAAATTGAGTGGGAGTTCTAGCAAGAATGTCCTTGCAACCGAAAGGGGATAATGGTATTAATAAAGGAAAGGCAAAGAAGGGTAAGAAACCCAAATCCGATTGTGCATTGGAAGTTAATAGTTAGACTACCACAACCAAAACCAAGAAGGGTGCCCAATCCTACCATGAATGTCATTATTGTAATGTCATGGGCCATTGGAAGCGTAATTGCCCCAAGTATTTGGAAGATATCAAAGTTGGACTTATCACTCCAAGTGGGACTTGGAAATGTGGAAAAGCAAAACAAGGGTGATGTAGATCTCCGACAAGGAAATGGAGCTAGGGTAGCCGCCACTTCAAGAGGGACGTATGTACTTGTTTTAGCTAATAGCTTTGAGTTGTAATCTACATAATTGTTATTATGTATCCACTTTGTCTAAAAAAATTATTACCATTTATATGTTAGGCATAGAAGGATTGTTCTTTTACAATCAAAAACAATTGTTGTATTTTATTGAAATGACTTGGCCATGAGCCAAGCCACTTCTATAAATGGTATTCATGTTTTAGACATCTTCAACTAGACTAAAGATATCTATAACATACAATCCAAAAGACTCATAACAAGTGATTCAAATGATTTGTGCATTTGGCCTTTTTCGATTAGGTTACATAAATGAGAAATGCATTAAAAGGCTAGTGTCGACTAGATTTATTGAACCATTTGATTTTTCAATCATATGGAATATGCGAATCTTGTCTCCTTCGCAAAATGATTGGTACTCCTTTTAGTGGTAAAGGAACACGAGCAAGTGATTTGTTAGGACTAATACATGCCGACGTATGTGGTCAAATGAGCATCACCGCAAGAGGAAATTATGACTACTTCGTCACTTTTACCAATGATTTAAGTAGATATGGGTATATTTACTTGAACAAATATTAAGTGAAACTTTTAAGAAATTTAAAGAATTTCTAAAATGAAGTAGAGAACCAATTGTACAAAAGAAATTAAAGCATTACGATCCGATCGTAGTGACAAAGCTCTAAGTAATGAATTTGATTTATTATATATGGATTATGACCTTATGTCACTACCCATAAGATCAAACTAACATGAGTCAAGTTGAGTTGTTGAACTCACTTTTGGGGATTTTATATTAATCTGAAGGGTCAACCTGGAGATACCTAAAATAGTCAGTCTAAAGAAACTTCTAATACTCCACTATATATATGTTTGTAACTCACAAAGCTATCTCTTAAGAAGATAGAGGTAATTCTAAGAGATAGAGTGGGAGTAGATTAGATCGTCACAAACATGTCTTATAGTTAATGTGTTACTTTGTGAAAGTAATGGAACTATAATCTATAAAGATAGAGTGGGAGTATAGTTCAGTGGGAGTTTAGCACACATGTCTTGTTGTTAAAATGTTGCTTTGCAAAAGTAATGGTATTGTCCCAAATCGACTTTGTTACATACGAGCCATAGCATTACAATCCAAAGATTGTTACTCAAAGAGTGGATTTACTTAAAGGCGAGGGTCTCCTTAAAGTGAATAGAGCTTTAGAGTACCTAAATACATAGATTGACATGAAGATGTTGATCAAGATAAATTATGTTAGGAATCGCCACATTTCATTTTAATGAAGGATGGCAAATGATATTAAAAATTCGCTTTTCTAAAATGGGAATTTAGAGAAGGATGTTTATGGACCACAAAACCTTAGATAAAGATCTAAGAATCCTAACATATTATGCGTAGCTTTCTTAAGTGATCCCAAAATGGTCTTAAGCAAGCATTAAAGGATTATACTTTTCGTTCATGTGATAATTGAGAATGGTTTCATTCACATGATTGAAGAATCATGTTTATACATGAAGTTAAGTGGGAGCACGAATTATTTTTCCATGTCTTATATGTTGAAAACATATTACTTATTGAGAATAATGTACCAATACTCTCCTCTGTGAAAGAGTGATTGGGAGACTAGGAAAAGGTGTAATGTATTCGAGATTTACGAATATATGTGTTGAATTTGAGAGAATATTGGCATAGAGTCGAGAGCCTTATGATGATAAGTTCTTTCATATCTGTTTAAACATCAACAAGGTTGAGTAGGTTGTTCATGGTGATGAAAGTGGAATTACTATGATAGAGTCATAGTTATTCACTGAACCTAAATAAGTTGTTGATCACATGAAATCGATGCTAATTTTTCCGCCATTAGAACGATCATGTATGCCATTAAATGCACACGCCGTGATGAATCATATGCTTGGAGCATAATAAGTCAATAACAAGTTAATTCATAAGATGGTCTTGTGAAAGACTTAAAGAACATCCTTTATGATTCTTGAGAAGAATTGAGGAGTCGTTCCTATGTTTGCATGATATACTAAGTTAAATGTTGAAGGGTTGCACTAACTTTAGTTTCCAAACCGAAAAAGGATTTGTCGAAATCCTAGGTTGTTTTATTGACTTAGGAGTAAGAGACTAGAGAAGTA